>NW_018108216.1:47240-50793 GCF_000183805.2 Loa loa | reverse complement strand
TTATTATTATTATTATTATTATTATAAATATTTCTCGCTCCTTTTCTCAAGAAACAGTATTCCAGAATTACACGGAAATCTTGAGCAATTTTTTACATTCCACTTCCAGTTGCATGCGCCATGACCACACTATAATTTCTAAAACTGAAGATTTTCCTTCGAATATATAGCATACATCCCGCAATATTATACCTCAGAAACAGACTAACACAGAAGAGAATGAAGAAAGAAAGGAACAAGGAAACAGCAGTACAAGAACGAGACTTAGAACTGAGTGAGATATATAATAGAAAACTGACACACTAGGATGTATATATGCTAATCAGAAAAGCTAGGGAAACACGTAAAAGGATTTTTTTTTAACCACGTTTGGAAACAATTTACAATGTACATTATTTCAGCCTGTGAGTTCTGACATCAAGGTAATCTATTCAAAAACAAAATTTCACCGGGAGAATAATTTAAAAACATACCAAATTGTACTGCGTTGTTTTTTACAAGTGTTCTTATTCAGATTCATAAAACGTCGCACCACATAGCGCGATCGACTCAAAATCCTTCGTTCTAAAAATCAAAAAAAAAAATCATTATATCTCATATCATTCACGCTGCTTGTATTTCATTCACAATTTCACTTACCATGTGTGGGATAGGGCAAATCGATGCCCACATGAACCGTGGATGTTACATAACGGAATAGGACACCAATTTCCAGATCACTCAAAAGACCAGAGTTTGCTGGAAACAATACGAATTTCACTTATGTCAAGATAAAACAGAAATTTCCAGCTTAGTTTTAACTTAGTAATAGAGAATGATTCCAATCGTCTCATGCATCTTCATACCACGAAATTTAGACTTACACCTACTCTCACTATGTTCCATTATATCATATGTATCATATGTATATGTATCAACTTATTCATTTCATTTCTTCACCCTCCCGCTTAGCAACTCGAAATTCCGTATTTTTCCACCTGCTTCACCTAACTCCTCAACGGTCATTGTTGGGAATCGTACATCATTGAGAACATCGCCAACAACGAGGCGTTTATTTTCTGATGTTACATCAATTCCACGACGTTTACACTCCTGAAATCAGTAATTCAAAACTTCTGAAGAGCGCCAGTTAAATATTCTTTTGTAACAAGCGTTTGTCGTTGAAAATAAAGTCAAAGATTAGAATGTACCGCTTCAGCCCAATTACACACTGCTTTGAAAACTGACAATTCTCCGGATGGTGAGAGTTCTGAACGTCTAACCAATTTTTTCAAGGTTTCAATACTGATAGTCGTAAGTGCTGAAAATACAAAAATTATTCAACTGCCTCTAAAAAGACATCAGAAACGGAGGTAAAGAGGGATAAGAGAAAGTCAGTGATATCATTTCTTCTGCAAAAAGACACACTTTTCAATTTTAATATTACAGAATTAAGTCCAACAGACCTCATTTACTACATTTTGATTCTATCTAAAAGTTATAAAATAACTTCTAACAACCTTAAGGAAATTAAATAATTCAAAATCACTATAATTATAACAACATCCTTGTGGTAGATTTGCAAAATACTTCAAAAGACTTACAATCCGATGAAAGTGCTTCGTCACTTCGTTCATCAATAACTTGATGACATCGATCCAGTAATTCTTCTGAACCAAAGCTAATCGCCTGTTCCAAAAGTGCGACTGCTAACGACGGTGTCAATTCACCAAGCAGTTCAACGCAATGTTTTTCTAGCACCGCTATTTCGAATTTTTTTGCTGTAATATGTCGCTTTAATCTCAATTTATCCATTAAAACTAGTAACTGAAAAAAATTGTAATGATAGCAAAGAACTTATAATTTGAAATAAAATTTGAGTTTTATAAACACCTACCAGCGTAAAGTGTATTAAGTACAGCTGATTCTGCTATTTTAATCGAAGTTTCATCGAAATCCGAGTAAATATAATCAATGATTGTTTGGAAAGCAATTGGATCAACATCGGAAAAGTGTATTGTAACTATCGGACAGTTCAGATCTGCTTTAAAAAAAAAAGTTTAAATGCTTAAAAACATCAAATCATGAAGATTCATCATATTTTTAAATACCGATAATTACGGAGTGAAAAGTGTGCACTACTTTCATACCAGGAGTCGACATTAAATAAAAATTACTATGAACATTATTATATGAAATTATTACATCAAACAAAGCATTATGTCGCAGTTCTCGACCCAACACATTACAGCAACTTGTACACTGCGAAGCCAAAGATCAAAATGGACTTTACTTTTTACATAACACTTAGCGCTAAGATCTAGGCAAGTATGAACGAGAATGTATGAATATCAATAAAAATAATATTGCCTAAAATTATCTAGTTTCTACTTACGTCCCTTCCGTTTCTTAATCATTGGTGATAAAGAGTCGTCTTCACCGAAAAGCATCCTCTCAAATATTTTTGACCCTGCAGCCATCACAATACGATGCGCCTCGAAATGCTGTAAATCAAATCAGAAAATGTTGCTGAAAAGTCAAATTAAATTTAACTGTAGGCTGAATCACAACATCCCTGCAATGAGCTTTTAAAAATATTGCTTAAATACTCATTAACAAGTAATAAACGTAAGAAAAGATGCTTAAGCCAATGGAAAATTTCTCGGAACAATAAATTAAGATGCTACGAGGAATGGAAATTTTGCTCTATTTCATTCATGACAAACTTCATCTTTGACATTTCTTGCATTTCTTGCAAACTGCAAACTGAGGCAGCAATCTTGGTTCGAAAACTTCTTTGCAGAACATATCTTCAGTAAAATTGACCAGAATGTCAAAAATCCTTTAATTTTATTTACTTCTAATTTCGAATTAAAAATTCCCAAGTCAACTTTGAAATCATTTTGAGTTAAATTTTAAAGTCAACGGGAATGATACATATGAATATGTATATGTATTTACGAAGCAAAATTAAGTGGAATATAACTAGATTCATCAGTACTAGTGCATTAAAACATAACATCTACTATTACTTACTGAAAATACTACTTACTGAAGTATTTAATGTCGAACCAACAACAAAATCAACATCAAAACCGATGCCATTGACTTTGAGAGAAGTAACACGCTCTGCTAAGCCTGGCTCTTTTTTAATCACTTCCTTGATAGTTTCAAGTTCCATTTTTTTCGATGTCTCTTCAGGTGCTGTCATATCAAAAGCAGACAGTGGACGACTTGGTGGTGGAGGTGGAATTGAGAGTTGCTGAATAGAATCTGCTCCCTGTGTAGGCGCGACCGCCTGAGAAATTTCAAATTGATTTATAAACTTTTCTGCACAATTATTTTATCCTCTTATTAAAAAAAACTGAAGCCATATAAATCGTTTTTCTGCATATTTTTCCCACAAGACAACTAATGATCATTCTCACATCCATTACTAAGCTAGGATCATGATGACCTGATAAAGGTAACAAAATATTGGCCGTTATCTCGGAATTGAAAGTCAGTTTAAGTGCTCGAAAATACGACAAGAAGAGATGAATAATAAACAATCAATTATTCGAGATACCATTTG
>NW_018108216.1:32160-47094 GCF_000183805.2 Loa loa | reverse complement strand
GAGAAATTTCAAATTGATTTATAAACTTTTCTGCACAATTATTTTATCCTCTTATTAAAAAACTGAAGCCATATAAATCGTTTTTCTGCATATTTTTCCCACAAGACAACTAATGATCATTCTCACATCCATTACTAAGCTAGGATCATGATGACCTGATAAAGGTAACAAAATATTGGCCGTTATCTCGGAATTGAAAGTCAGTTTAAGTGCTCGAAAATACGACAAGAAGAGATGAATAATAAACAATCAATTATTCGAGATACCATTTGAGTCATGGTCGTATTTCCAGTACCCACATACGAACTGTTATTCAGATAAGTTCTACTAACTCCAGCGGATCCCGACATAGAGGGCACTGTCCGGTGGGTCAGCGGTCCGACTGCACGGCTATATGCTTGATTTCCGTTCGATGCGGTGCCTACAGTTGACGATGGCGGTTGTGTGTAAGGTCGAGGTTGTTTTGGTCTCAATGATCTGAAACCAAAAAGGGAACATGGGTAAAACAAATCAAAAACTTCCAATTTTTTCATTAGTCGGTTTCTCTGCACACCTATGCCTAAGATAAAGCTTGGAAAATGGAGAATACATAGCAAGAGAAATCAGACTAAGAACTCCAGCTCAAGATATGCCATATTATTTGTTGAAGGTGACCGAATTACTGATTAATTGATACCTTAACAAATCATGAATTTGGCAAGTGTAGAATAGATAAACCTTCAAAAGTGTACAGCAACTAATCCCGTCCGCTCACCCCGAACATTATTCTCGAATTCATACTACTTATTTTGGAACTACCAATTCAATATACCGAAATACGAACGACCACGCAACTTACCCATCGAATCCCATTTCTAAGTTGAAATTGTTCAAGTAACGAATCACCTCAGCACTACTCTGAAAGGCTTTTTACAAGAATCACTTCACAATACGTATGGCGACCTATTTTCGAAGGTGAAAGTCTCGGAATTTCCACAGGGTGCACAATATGTATTTACGAATGAAAGAGAAGAAGTATGGTTGCGCTGTCAACGACGCTTATTCAAAACACATATAATATCGACTAAGGAATAGTCAGTATCGACCAGTTCAGAGAGGTCTCAGTATGCGACAAACCGACCAAACACAAACCACTCCTCATAACCAATGAAAAAAAACAGGACCGAGCCAAGCGTTTGCGTATTTTATGGTTATGCAAATACTGTTCTCAAGAGGAAAGACAAAAAGGCATTTGTGATGATCCGGAACTTTCGTGGCTTTTTGTTTTGGGCTGTACCTCAAGACTGAAGTTTTGACAGGCTGGAATGTACTACTGGTGTTTTGAGGTAACGAATGAGCAAATTGGCATCATATCACAACAACAGACACATTCATGTATGGTACAGTTTGTAAACTCACTTCTCTCCATTTTGTTTCATTCTTATTTACTAATCTTATCCCAGCAACTCTGATTGTATTAGAACATGTTCTGATCTAATACAACGAAATAACACTTTAGGGAAAACTGATGCTCTACTACTACTGGAAACTACTATTAAAACATAGGGAGCGGTTTGAGGAATATATCATCGTTTTGACTTAAAACTATGGCGCTTGAAAAATCATTGGATAAATTAATTCAAACCCAAATTAAAGTTTTATATTTAGGTTTCACCGGAGCTTTTTGTCTTTGTTAAACCTCTGTTTGAAAATTTCACCTATAAGATTAAACTTTGAGTCTACTATGTCAAGTCTGCAATGAATGGATCGCTGACTAGCATGGTTTCTTGTACCGATTGCTTAAGAAGCGTTTATTAAACAAACAATCGCAAAGAATCGGAAAGAACTGTTGCACATTTAGTTCATTGGCATTGTGACTTCTAACATTTGTCAAAGTTCGGCTTTTCAGTATTAGGTTTTCTTTCTTTTTTTCAGCATTAGGTTTTGGTATTATGTTATGCTTCCTAAACAGTTTTTGTTATTTCAATTATCTCAAGAATTCGAAATCGAGCTTAGGTTAGCTTAGAGCTTGGATTAACCATTGCATCAATACACACGCAGTTGCGTTTATAAGTGGTACGAAAAGTAAAAAGATCAGTATTCCACCAGATTTTAATATCAAAGATCAGTATTCTATGAGATTTTAATATCTATCCTGGCACCCATCCAAGCATGCTAGTTAAGTGAACTAATATCCTCTGAGCGTTGATCGGGTCTATAGTGTCGTCACTTGTTCTGATCAGATTATCTGTTTGACATCTCATCCTTCCCTGCTTTACTTTGGTTTTTCCGTATACTAGAGTACTTGCTTGGATTTCCCAACAGATAATTAGCGATTTCAAAATTCATGAAAAGCGCTAAAGGCTATAGAAACTTGCAGCACGTGGTAGAACTCAAAATTGGTTAATGTACCATTAAGAGAAATCTATTACTAGTATTTCTCATAACTAAAATCTTCTAGGATGTACTTTGTAATTTGCATTTGGACAAAAAAGTTGTTTAAAATTAAGTATTCAGGATGTCAAAATATATCCCTGTTCCACACTGTTTTTTTTTCTAGTTTTAGAATGAAGAGTTAAAATTAACAGTGGAACAGAAGTATAACTTGAGCAATGACAAGGCAAAAAATTCGCTACATCGAAAACAACAGACTATATCAGATGTGCAGACATAATATCGATGGCTACCCATATATAGTTGCAAACTGATGGAGCTTACAATCATTTTCTTGTTGTCAACAAACACCTGGATGAGCCGCCAATTAATCGTGATCTGGATGCTGTTCATTGTCTCCCTTCTTTTAATTTTTGTTGGAAATAGGCGAAGTGAGTTACAATTTAATTGAAGATTATAATTGCAGGAAACTAAAACTATGAATTCCTCACCTGTAATTTACGTTTCCTTTGTTCAACCAGTATAAAATTCAAATTAGTTTGGAATATTGCACAACACTTCAGAGTGAACCCAAATCAATGTATGGCAGAGTGTGATAAATGCTTTTCATAACAACTTTCTGCGCTATAAAATTTGCGCATACATGTGTGGAAAATAGAACTAAATTGTTCGAAATTACGACTTATCCAACTCTTTTTATACTTATGTACAATAATTTACTATGATATCAATCCCATTACCATTTATTATATATATCATGTCGTATATCGAATATCTGAAAAAATTATTTTTGCTTCAAATATATAAAAATAAAAGGCTCAATGATTGCATTGTAAGCTTTCTATTTTGACAGTGACTGTTTTGTGCACCTGCATGGATCTCGCACCACCTAATCAGCCATCTTCATGTTCACAACATGCACATTATTGCAATAACTCTTTGTATTATGAGCTAATGACAAAGCAATGTCCAAAAACATGTGGTCGATGTTCGGAAAATGCCACTTCGAGTAAGAATTTCTGCATGTTTAATGAATTCCACCTTTAAATCAAAAAAGCGGTCTGCAGCATGTCCAGAGATCGCAGATCCTTTACAATCTGATTTTCTAAGCCAAAAATGTCACCATAATTTCGATTTAATCAGAAAATTAACTTTATATGCAAGCATTTTAGGTGTGTGCCAGGATAAGGCGTTACCCAATGCACCGTCCCAGTGTCCCGACTTGGTTCATCTGTGCAATAATCCATTATACCGGGATTTGATGACCCAACAATGCCCGAAGACCTGTTGTCGTTGCTGAATCATGTACTGCGTAGAAACGATAAATATAGCAATCGTTCTATGTTCATTCGCTATGCAAAGTTTTTAACTGTTGTTTATTAAAAGATCAGTAACACCATGATATTATTGCAGTATACTATTGAAAAAAAAAGAGAAAAAAAACTTGAGGTGATTCAGCACATGAAAATTCAGGAAGACATAAATAATACTGTAAACAATGTCAGTTATTCGTTAAACTCTTCTTGCAATTTTTTTTCTTGTAAAATTAGTGTTAACACTATTTCAACTGTTAAAGTAGACATATAACCGCTAGCTCATTGAATACGGTTTTTATTCGAAAACGAGAGATAATTATTGAGAATTATGGAGAGGAATGAAGATTGTATATTGATATTGATATTCAAAGGATATGCTAGGAGACAGTTCAGAAATGCTACTCAACTTTTAACAAATATGTTAAAATTGAAAGTGCTCTATACTAAGTATTTGGAACTGTAAATGTTTGACAGTAGAAGTTTTTTCAAAATCTTATTTGATTTCTTTATAGGTCAAGATATAAAAAAATCTTCTTAGCTGAAACGTTGGTAACTTATCTTCATGTGTTTTTTTTTAACTTAAAAATTTCACACTTAGGAAAGAGTTTCATGCTCCGAATTCCAATATCTTTGTACAGTCCATTGCATTATGATCTGTTGACCAAATAATATCCTAATATTTGCGCAGGATACTGTCCTTTCCCTTAAATTAATATCAGCCCAAAACTACTGAAATGTAGTTAATTCCTTGAACGAAAGGCTTCCCCTGGCACTTTATACGCCATGAAATTTAATCTAAGCAGTATTCAAGGTACTAGGCCTTATTCAAATTATGGCATTTACAATCCGTTTAAATATTATTCCATGATGCTCTACCGGCAGCTACAATGTTCTTTTACAGAGGTTAGATTGGTGAAGGAAAGAAGTGATAAGACTAGGGCGTTAATATTCTTTGTAAAATCTATGATTAATATCGGCGTTATTCTAATCTTTTCGCCAATTTTGATTACTAGAATACTTTGTAAACCAAATCGGAATTGAAAATTTCTTTTGAAATCTTCAAATCATGGAGTGAAAGCTGAGTTAGCATACGAACTTTTGGTTGGAAGACTTCAAAGAACGGGTGATTTTCTTGAAGGAATTTTGACAAATATGGTTAATTTGCTAGGAAATGTGTTCCCATCACTTTGAATTAATTTCATGGTATGAGTGCTTCGTACAATTGAGTTTTGCAAACTGTAATTTTAGTTGTCCTTTTCTCCGAGCATTACTCCAACAATTACATACTATCCTAATGCTGTCGCAAAAAAAATTAACACTTCTCACCATCAATTTTTGTTTTCGTTTTCTTAATTTTATGCATTAATTCGAAAATTAAAGATGCAGTGATGAGAATTCCTGAACTTATTTTTAGAAATCGATCAGTTTTCTCTCAAACAACTTATTTCTTGATCATTTGCTAGTCACCGGGATATTTTACAAAGCGGGAAATCAAAAGACTTGCATGAAAAAATTCTCTTCGTATATGCTTTAATTAATTTTTTCAACTTACTATATATCGCTCGAAGAATTTATGAATCTCACAAAAATTCTAAACTTCTAGAGCTTCAAAAATTCGACTTCTTTTGTTTACAGATTACATTTACATAATCTAATAGTCTCAAAAAAAATGTCTTTAACAAACTATTAGATCAATCTCATTTGTGATATCTCAGTAGTATCACAATTGTTAACTTCCTTGGCTATTGATTATCACTAATCAATGCATTATCACTGATCACAGAGTCAAAGAATAAGCAATGTATTCTCTTTGTATATACAAGTTTAGTGATAGAATAAAAACAAAACAAAGAGTGATATCTCTGTATTTCGATGTTGGAATGTTGAACGCATTTAGTATTGTATCGACTAAAATGAATAAGTGAGTAAATAAGTGAAACATAAGTTTATTTGATGGATGCCCGATATTATCATAGACTAAATCTATACTATCGATAAGTAGGTAAGCTATGCTGAACAAAAAGTAAAGAGGATGTCTAATGCAGAATGGCACCCAACAAAATACTGTCCATAAGTGAAGTGAAAAGATAAATAGCTTAGGATGAATAAATATACTTTGATTACAGTAGTAAGCGATGATGTCAAGAAGAACATAGGAATACCCGACTGCTCAACTTGGAATTTGTACTATACATGCTTTATGCTAATCATTTTATGTTATCTGATGGATGAAGATAAGTGTTTCTCATGAAAATTAATGGAAGAGTTGATTCCTTTTTCATTTTGAGTAAAATATCTTTGCAGTCATTGGTATTCCTTGCAGATTTTCTTGCTTTATTTTTTGCACCTTTTAAAAATTGCCTGGGGTACAGTTATAAAAATTATTGTTGGCTAAAGATTCAGCAGATCGAATCAACGGTTGTCGTAGTCGTACCTCAATTGTTGGTGCCAGCAACGATACCAGATATGCTTGCGTTCGTCTAAAATTGAAAGCAACTGAAGTAGAAGCTAGTAATTGATTCAATCATTAAATTTGGCGATAAATTTCGGGAAAATTTCGTGGTCTTTTAAAAAATCTTCTTATCAAAACTTCAAATGAATATTAACTCTTCAAATCAGGCTTATTTCTGACTAATTCAAGGAAAAAAAATATCAGTAGGACATCCTTCGAAATATTTCTAACTCATTCATCCAACCACCCCGGAATACTTAAATGTTGAAGGTTCTACATACCCACTAGCTAGCATGACATTGCCGAAAGATTGAGGAAATCCCAACTTTTCCTTGTTAGTATTCTTGACCAAATGTTGACAACCTTCCTCAATGGAACTCACTAACGACGAGAGTTCTATTGAAGATCGATGTCGACACTCTGTGCTACCACGTGAAGGACAATTCATAAGGTTGTTGTTCATGCAGAAGTTAACATGTAATACTCCGACTGGATGAAATGAGTCTTTCGATACACCAAATAATGTGTTAGTGTTGATATCAGGAGATCGCAGCTATAATGCAAGGAATCATCTATGCAATGAATAGTTTGAAATATACATTAAATGCAAACATTTGGAGAGATGGACTGGAAGTTTATGCAGAAAAATTATCAAAAAACTAAATTATTTTACAATAATTTGTGGAGATGAGATTACATTTGGAAGGAAAAAGAATCAATGACAGAATAAATGTTTTCCTCATTCCTCCTCTGTCATTAATCTGATATAAGCTTTTTCTTTGCTTAATCATGTCTATAGAATGAATCTATCATATTTCATTTTCTTTCTCTTTATAAATCCTTCATTTGTACAATGGAATTGTCAACTGTATCAACAACGCCTTTACATACTTTCACTAAAACCAACAAACGATATGTTTGGACTGTTCTTTGGAAAGCACTTCAGTGATGCAAGTTCAAAACAATCTCCGACCTATTTTTTCTTTTAAAGAGATGCAAGTTCTTTAAGGTATAAAAGTAAATTTTAGACATTCTTCACCTTCAAATTTACTTTACCATCAGCAATCAAATGTGAATAGAAAACATCTGCCTCGCCAATGACATCACCGTTTGCGGCGTTTCGGAGCGTAAAATAAATGACCCTGAAGGTTAATTATTTGACTTCCCTTTATATATGTGTGCTAATTTTATCAATCATTCGTTTTATAATATAACTATCCGGAAAAAGAATTCTCATTCGGCATGAATATAATGGATATTTGGATGGATCATCATAGGGTCATGCCATCACCTTTCGAAACCGAAATTCAGTGACAAAGGTTGATAAATAATTCTGAGAAATATCAAATAATTCAGAAAATACATTTCCATGCAATCATTAAAGAGCATATTGCTGAATATCTATGTGTTTTACTTGCAAAATAATTACTAAGTGTAAATGAATTATAAAAGAGTTAAAAAAGGAATAAATCGTTTACTTGTCTTCAGTCCCACCCAATAATTTTTCACATGGAATAACGATTTCCGGAAATTTTTGCAAACTTGTTGAGGTGATTTCCAGTGTTTTTGGAGATCGATAAACAATGATGTAGTTGTCTTTCAAACTTTTCCTAAACCAAATAAGATGCTTAAAAAGGCAATTTAACCAAGGGAGAAGCCATAATCTTGACAAAAGAAATGAGTTTTTCCCATTCTGAATGGTCAATAAAAAGTGTAACTCCAGTGAAAAAGAAATTGTTCGGTTAAGTTAGAAATAACAGACTAATTCGAAAAAAATTATTAGAATTCATCAAAACTGTGCTTCCATTTCAGTAAGCAATTAAGACTGGAAATTTGTAAAATTGCCTACCTGTAAATAGCAAGGTAGGTTTCCAAGTCAGTATATTTCATTTTACCCCGCTTTTCCAATTGTGAAATGGAAACATCCATTCGAATTTGCTTTTCAGAAAAGATACGGTCTATATATACTCGTTCCGATATCACTAAATATTTTGAAAATAAAGCTGAAAATAGCGGGCTGAAACGAAAAATTACCGGTTCAACTGGAGGTATCACTTTTCCGGCAAAAGCAGAGAAGGGGTAAATGTTGAGAAAAAAATTTGAAGAAAATACGAACATACAGTAAACAAATATAAATGATTTAAAAATAAAATGTAATACCAGTGAATCTGCCGGATGACCCCTCCCGGATTCTCCCATCTTCCTCCTCTGACAGTCGCCCACGGTGTACCAATGCATTCAGCTCACACTCCAGAGAATCAACAGAATCCCAGAATAAAACTTCATGGGAATTACGAAAACGTACGATGGTATCTGAATTTCGTCTATAATCTGAACCAACTGATGACGACATTGGTTTCTCAGCACAGAGTCTGCAGAAAAAGAAAGCAATACGAAAAGATCACTTTAAAGATACAGTTCCTAAAATTTTCACAAACAACTTTACAGTTTGAGGAATTATATAATTTACCGCTAAGTAAGCATCATTCCAGTATATCTCTCCAGCAGTGTGCCTCAGAAATCTCGAAAGGAATCTGGAGTAGGAAAAAAGATCATCTATTTTCGGGACATTGCTACGCACTCATATGGGAAAGGATCAAAAAGCAGAAACCATTTAAGGGAAACTGATTGAACTGATAAAAATCCTTCCTAAAATTACAAATTATCATTTAATAGAGAATAAAGTTGGCTGTTTTCAAACGAGCACAAGCAGGAGGAGAATGTGATGTTCACTTAAACTTAGAACGAAAGGCAAATTTAGTGCTGGTAGCCGGATTTCTTCCGTATTTCAATACATAGTATGCAGGAATTGTTGAGACGGGAAATGCAACGCAGGTCAATAAAATCTGTGGCCTTGTAAAAACAACCTAAGTTAGATTTGGTCAAGAATCCTAAAAACTTATTTCTTCGACTACAAAAAAAAAGAAAAGAAAAAAAACTGTAACATGAGACAGGAGATGATCATTTAAATTGTCCCGATAAAAATTATTAAACAATAGTTTTAACCATAAGCAAACTGATAAAATAAATAAAACGATCATAAAGAACAAGTTAAAAATGTGCAAAAAAACTTAATTGTATCATATCATATTTAGCAAAACCATTCTAAAGCATTCGTTTGGAATTCAATCGAAAGATTATTACCTTTTATCTGTCTCATTATTTTTCTTACTGCTCTTATTAACTTAATTGTGGAGTAATTGAATGTAAGGTAAACTGTTCATTAAAATCAAAAAAAGACTAATGAAAAACTTCACTAAATTGTCATTGTCTTCTTTGACGCAAATACAACAAAGGGAGTGAAACAAAGTGCAGAAATTTTTTTGACAATAACAATTTTAGTAAAATCGGATTTGAAAAGATATATCATTCGTTTCCTGTCGAGAAATGAAAAAATGAGCTAAAACTTTAGGAAGTGTGGATGTGAAGAGAAGAATGCGAACATTTTAGCACAGCAATACCATTGAAAGTTAATTAAAAGTAATGCGCTAGTTGTATTCATAGAATTAGAAGCATTCTTGCATAGCTTTTTTTAATTTATTTCACTTTTTTATTCAATATCAGTTCAAATTATTTTGAATTTTTATTCATTTATATATGGGAACAACAAGAAATACCGTACAAAACGAGATTTTTTCATCAGTCACACATCAATTTTTTTTAAAAAATTAAAAATGATTATCATTGCGTAATTCGAGTGGGTGACATTGGACACGAGAGGTGTATGGCGAACAAAAGAAATATGTAAATTTTTCAATTAAAACATTTTCATCATTAATAATCGGTACGGTTATTAAAAAAGAACTTTTAAAAATCAAAGAAGTTCATCAGTCCTCTTCTGCTCAGCTTTTAGTCTTTTGCAGATTACTCATTTTGCATCACTTTCAACAATTTAAAAATGAGGTACTTAATCGAACTAGTGATCTGAATAGATGAATGAACCTTGTGAAAAATGACCCCTTTCCATTTACTACCTCCTCTATTTACCAATGAATCATAACGCATTAATTTTAGAAAGGTAAGTTCATCAATGTTGATTATAAGGTGATATTTGTCAAGGATTTGTAGAAAATTAAGATTGCAAACAGTACTGCAATTCCGCATTGATTATATTTCGTTTACAAAGATGGAATTAGTCCTTTTACTTCCAATTGTACAATTATAACTCCGTTTTTTGATCTAATTCTCATAGTTTCTAATTTACCGATCATTGTACCATCCCTGAATCTCTGTAGTAAAAATCTCGTACACTCTTATCTTAAGTTTCCCATATCATTTCTTTTTAATGTCTAATTCTATTTAAATTTACACATGAAAGAAACTTCATATTTTTGTGTATTTTTCAAATTTATAGCAGCTTGAAAATTTTGAGGTAATAACAATATCATAGAGTGAAAAGTAGGTAGTAAATATTGAAGACAGCTAGAATAACTAGAAGCTATGTCTCTTATTGATAGTATTGGTCAACTACCCTTCACCATAATCTATTTCGAAAAATTTTCAATACACTGTTTGGAATGTCACTTATTATTGGTATATCAGTGCTAAGTTTATTCCTCTGGTTAAGTTCTAATTTGATGCGTTGACAGGAATGAAGTTGACAGAAACCAGAACGATTAACGATTTTTTTATACTTTTTTAGTACTGAACTCTAAAAAACTGCCATGATGCCTTTTAGTGCTGCATAATGTACAAGAACTATCTCTCACAAATTTCGACAATATTGTATCTAAATAATTATTCTCATTTTCAAACTTTAGAGGGATCAGGTATACAAGATCATAACCGGAAATCTAATCAATTCCGGTGTTTCCCAGATAGTGAATTTAATACTATTAAAATTTATATTGTTCATTTTCAATAGAGATTTTATGAATTAAATGAGAAAGCATACAGTTCAAAACGAATTGTGACGTCATCATCGTAGTTGTGAAGGATTGGTACTGAATTAACAAATTCGATCAGTTCGCTTCGTCGACCGGTTGTCGCCACGCTTTCTGTGCTTCCGAATGTAGAACTACCAGGAACCTGATTATCTCCGCTTAAACATCCCTTAATTGCTGTCCACTTACAATAATACAATTTGTTGAATGTTTTCTGAAATTTGATTGGTTAGAATTTTGAAAATTTCAGTTTTCAAAGGCTTTTGAAATATTACTCGTCACATCTTAATTCAGTAAAAGTGAATTTCACAACTCTCTAAAGTGATGAATTTATATCTGCATGAAATGACGAATGAATTAATCGATATAATTTTAAGAAATTCCTTGAAATCGGCTGTTAGATAATTTAAATTAATTAATCAGACATAACAGTGCAGAGTAGGCATACATCTTCAATTCTATTATTAGGAAAGCGAGAAAATATTTAACTGATAAAAGCAACTGAATTCCAACTAATTAATAAAGGCAAACCAGTGCTTTTCGTTGGGGATTGAGGACATCTAACAATATCATCATTATGAGATCTTCAAGATGGATTACCGAATATTAAAACTTATAACAATGTCAAGCAATTAGGTAAAGAAGCAGGTGTACTTTTATTAGTTGGACATAAAACGGAATGAGTCATATCTTGAACGATATAATTTGCTTCCAGCCAGTGCTGTAATTGTCACCTATGAATAGTTTATAGTTTTCCGAACGTTGGAACCGAATAAATCTTAGATATCCAGTTCTCTTACCTCTCGTCAGAGAAAAGCTAGTTTTCTCGGAGATTTATTTGCAACGAATGACTTGGACGAATATCCCAGATAAGATAATATTGGAGTATGGAATTCCAGTTATTCTCATTTTCAATAACTTCCTATCTTTTAAAGTAGGTGAAGAATGATTACCTTGAAATAGCTTCCGTGGAATTGATAACCAATGTGAAGGTTGTACTCATTTACCGTATCCATTCGATCTTCACCACTACAAGGATCATCCGTTTGCAGCCATTTTTTCATCGCCGACATCGTTCAATTTTGATTGAAAAATATAAGCTGAGGAGGACTGAGGTAAAATTTAGATGTGTACAAATGGAGGGATGGTATGTTTCATCATTTACCGCACTAAACATATGGAGAACATATTATTATGATTAAAGAGAAGGAAAGCTCCGACTACTTCTGCTACATTTCAGCTCATTTTTTTTTCTTCTTCCTCCTCTTTCTAATTAGAATAAATTTATAGATCAATTCACACAACTAATACTCTTTACAAATACCACTTTTTTTGTCAACACAAACGAACAAAACACTTCCCATATACGCTTTGTCATACCTGATGACATGCACGATCGTGTTTATTATTAGTTTTTTGGTTTATGAAAAAGGTCTCATTTGAATTATTGAAATCTAAGCACAGATCAAAAATAATTCTTGGTGTTAGCATTTCTTCTTATTCATTTAATAGTTTTTTATTCTCAGAAATTACTTAAAATTACGATGAATAAGACAAACATCGCCTGCAATTACTCTTTGCGCAAAGCAATTTTTATCGTTTCAAAATATGTGTTTCGGCATTATGGATGAATGACTTTAGATGCATTGGGATAAATTCGAATCGGACCGCATGATAAAATGAATGAAGAAAAAGGGTTAGATGTTGAATGAAATTTATTCGATGAACATGAAAGGCAGACTTTTCGAATCATCATCTGATTTTAAAATGCTATCACTTGCCGTTCCTGTGACAAACAATTAAAACTAGGCCTTATTCATTATCACTTCTTAAGTTTCACCTCCATATTTTGATTGAACTTCAATTTAATAAAATCTAATTAAAAGAAACAATTTCAACGTAAAAATAGCGCCGCTTAAATTGATTTCATTTGCAGCAAATTCTCAAGTTTCCTTCGTTCTTTACTGTTCGTTGGGAACATTTAAGGAAATAAGCAAAAACTTTAGCGAAGTTTAATCAACTTTTTGGAGGCTTCCTTTTTTTTAGCAAAAGAGGAAAAAGGAACTTCGAAGGTTACGTGATGTTAATGAGGCTCTTCAAGTCTTTTCCTTTCTTCTCACAGTCAAAGGTCAAAAAAGGAGGACAAAGGGAAGGAGTGACAGTAAAGGAAATAAAATGGTTCCCGAAGTTTGGCAGTTGTAAATGCATGATTTTGGGGAAAAAATTAAGCTATCGTGTTTCCGCGAAAACAAATCATCTCCTGAAAATAGGTCGTAGTGATATTTTCAGGGAAGGGCTTATTATAAGCTCTCTTCTGAAAATAAAACCTAACTCGGTCTTGTCGCAGCTACAGGCAGTACCAGTACCGGCGTTTCCTATAACGCACCAAGCCCTGGTGAGGCCTAGGGCCAGCCTCATCCTTTGCTAGGCACTGCCTGGTCTCTTCTGCGCTCAGTGTGCTGCAGGGGACACAGGGTGGGTGCGCTGAGCCTCCGGATTCCTCTCCGATGTTTCTCGACGCGACGCCTGGTCTCCTTTCGTGTTAAAACGGAAAATGAGTGGTACCATGTTTCCCGAAAAGAAGACATCCCTTTCAAATAAGCCCTATCATGTTTTCCTTTTCTTTTTTTTTAGTGAAGCGAATAATATAAAATCCTGACTTATTTCTTGGGAAACATGGTGTGCTTATTACCTTTATGTTCAATAGGGACAAATTATTTGGAATGGCTTAAGGACTTTGACTAAAGCCTTAAAATAATTTATAAATACATTCATTCCTTTTGTGCCTCTGTGCTTCTTAAAAATTAGATGTACGAACGATGCAATAAGTAGAAATATGCCTAAGAAAGGAAAGAATAAAAGGGTAAGTGAAAATTAAGTAGAAGTGGGACAAATCCGTACTCAAAAGAGAAAATGACCATGAAGATGACAATGGACAATCAATGAAATAAATGGTCTTTCATGAAATCCTCCTCATTGGCTACTTCAACATTTTAAGAATCAACTGTACTGGAGAGAAATTTTATGCCAACGTAAATTTCAAACTAGAACTTGCTTCTAGTCATTGTCATCCAATGGAAAACCAGCTTACTGTTATTCATTAACTGTTATTAAATGGTAATTTAATTAAATAACTCGTCTGTTTTTAATAGACAAAGGTGCATATCGAAAGTTTCGAAATCAGGTTGACAGCTTAAAATTTAAGCAATAGAAAAATAGACGAAGAATGAGGAAATATTTCTTCGAAATTACTTATCGTAACAAGATGGAATCTGAATGCTATATTTAAAGCTCAATTTATAAGAATGAAACAAATTTATTCCTTGCATACACATGTTTTGTAAGCAAATTGCAATTGATGGAAAAAACATTATGAAAAACTGTTTGTAAGTGAATTAAAAAATATTTAATTTCGTTTAATAGGAATCAATCAAAGCAAAATTGTCATAAAGTGAATGACTTTACTTCTTCATTAAAAAAGAAGCAACAGAAAATATGCCTTAATTTACATGGTTCTTTTATCCTAAAATAAGAACCTGTTCTACTTAATGACTGGTGGAAAAACTTGAACGTTAAAGTCGCAATTTACCTATGTTAACAAAATAAAGTTGCAATTGAGGCCAAATTTGAAGTTGAACTAAAAAGCTGAAAATACTGGTAAAAAATAATGTTTATGTGGCAGAAATATTTCGGCAACTTCTTTCCACGCACTGTGATACAACGCATACCTGAACCTGAGAGAATATTTGGGAGAACCTGAGAGAACAACGCATACCTGAACCTGAGAGAATATTTGGGAGAACCTGAGAGAACAACGCATACCTGAACCTGAGAGAATATTTGGGAGAACCTGAGAGAACAACGCATACCTGAACCTGAGAGAATATTTGGGAGAACCTGAGAGAACAAC
>NW_018108216.1:27326-31854 GCF_000183805.2 Loa loa | reverse complement strand
CAACGCATACCTGAACCTGAGAGAATATTTGGGAGAACCTGAGAGAACAACGCATACCTGAACCTGAGAGAATATTTGGGAGAACCTGAGAGAACAACGCATACCTGAACCTGAGAAAATATTTGGGAGAACCTGAGAGAACAACGCATACCTGAACCTGAGAGAATATTAGAATATTCTATGATCAAACATTCGGGTGTATATGAACAAAAATTAAAATTCTTCACATCACACACGTATTATAGAAGAAATTCTGGCTTTCTATAATTAGCACAATCTTTTCCACATTACATATCAGCAAGAGAATCATTGTTTAAATGTAATGGGAAACTGTGAAATGTTTGGAATTTTCAAAAATGAGCAGAATTGCCATTAGAGTGGTATCAGTGGAATTTTCTTCATTTACTGCATTTCACATAGCAACACATGGATCGGAATCGGAATATGTTTATTGAAAATTTTCTCCAAACAGTATAGTATACGACAAATTTCTCTGAATAAAAAGTGGGTACTTTTAAGTTTTCAAGTAATATTACTGTGATTTTCGACTAAACATAAGTACCATTTTAAATGGAAATAAAAAGAAGGTTAAAATCAAAAAGAGCAGCAGCGTTCAAAATGAATTTGACTGACATGAATCATCGATCTGTGACAAAATCATTGGATCGCATCGAAATATTAGAAAAATCTCTCCATGTACGTGTGTATGTATGTATGTGTGTATGTGTGTACGTGTATGTGTGTATGTATCTATGTATATGTGTGTGTGTATGTATGTATGTGTGTGTGTGTGTGTGTTGGAAAAGTGATAGGAGATGGAGCAGCCAATATCATTTTATTTCCATTTCGAACATTCAGCAGTTATTTTGCCAAAAATGTTTGCTGTGAATTGGATAACGAAACAAAAATTATTTCTAGGAAATGCTAATGAATATGGTGGGATTGTGTTAGTGTAATGTTCTGAGGGATGATAATTATTTCGGGAATATTCAAGTTTAAATGTCTCCACGTTTACCTTTTCAAAAATGCTTGACAGTTATTAAATTTAGTTGACGTAATGTGACGATAATTCTATCCTAACCTCATGAAACATGGGAAAAACAAACCTTTGTACCTCCGCCTCAGGAAACGACTTGCGTTTTGCTTAATCATATTATCTTACTGTATGTTGCACAAAATGCGCTTGTTATTTTTGAGGACTAAGTTATTTTTAAGAACTGAACAAAATCAATCTTTTGTATCATTTAGCGAGAAGTACTTATGATGATATATCAGCCCTCCTTTGTCAAGTTAATGTCGTATGTCGTCCCAGAATGCTTCCGAGAATATCTCCGAGGACTTCTCGCACTCAAACGACACATTCACTACATTTGAAAGGGACAAACAGACAGACAAAGTCACACAGTAAATAATGCAGTTTTGATTGCTCAAAAATGTCATCGATTTAATCAAAAAAGTGGTAAAAGGTTGTAAGATTTACCGATGGAGAAAGGATTTTATACATGGCAGGGAGAGAAAACATTGGGTTAGACAAAATACCAATTGATTGATCTTATGGTTGTTGGTGAGGTGAAGGGTCAGTACATTTGCATGAAGGTCAATGAGAATTTTAATTAACCTTACACCTAGAAATGAAATAATATATAGCCTAGTGGCAAACCCGATAAGATTCGATCTTATCTCTTGTCGAAAGTATATTTCTATTACCACCAAAACAACTATCATGAAAGAAAATAATCTCCCAGAAATCTCGGTCTGGATTTTGTTCCTGTTTAATTCTAAAACAATCCCACACTTCAGACCTTATCAGAAAGTGTTGTACTGATTGAAAAAGGATCGAGTGATAACTTATCCATATAAGTAATGTGTTGCACTATCAATATTTTATAGACTAGTTATAATTTGTAATATTTAGGAAGATAATACCTTAGGGAACTGCTAGGGAAAGCAAGTAGACGTTTATTTATGTGACTTTGTTAAGAAGTAGTCGCGCCTACCAATTGTATTCCAATCTTCCATAACTAAGGAGTAAAAGTGAAGGTGTTCTGCAGTCTGTCGCTACAATCGAAGTTGTTTTCACATCAAAATTGAATAATTTAGATTTTTTATTATGTCTGAAATTATTTTTCACAGGCAAATAAGTTACACAGAATAAATAGTAACATAAAATTTCACACAATATGTCAGTGTCATTATAACTATTGGAAATTACTGATCTAAATGTTGACAATGCATAATTGCCTCAATTTTTTAGTAACATTTTATATCGAAAACTTCGGTTATCTCTTCCATTCAGCAACAGAAAACTGAATTTCTCAAGTGGACGATGATTTAGAATTCTCCTTTCTGATTGTCAGATACCGTTTACTGATGACATTGTCGCATGCAGGACAAAAATGAACTGAACGTCGAAGGATACAGTTGAACAGTTTACACTGCCATTGTTTTCGTACATCCGTTATGATCTGAGCCTACAATTAACCGAATGAGTTATGAATTTTTCAGACATCGGAATAATTCAAATTTCACTCTGTTATAATAAACTAAATCTTTGAATAATATTACAAATCTTGGAATCATAAATGCTATAAAAGTACAACCTCTTTCGCTCTTTTAAAATTTGTTAAAATATAACTAATTTCCTAATTTATTAAATTTTACTGATTCGGAAATCCAGATTTAAATTAACGGATTATCTGTAAATAACAATATCTGAACTTACATTACAATTAGGACAAGTGGTCTGGATAGGTTCGTCTCGATTTTCTGAGTTTCTGTTACTTAATTTCTTCAGCTCTCACTTCAACAGGATGTATAGTAAATATAAGTAAAATATGCAGTGCATTGACTGAATAAGGCAAGAACATGCAAAGGACATGGACGTCATGAAAGTAAGGATTTATCCGGTTGAAGGATTAATTTTAGACTTCCGGTTGGAGGATTCTCAACACAACGATCTATAACTCAAACCAAAAGGAAGAAATCATGCTATCCTTGTTGTATATATCTATCTCTTCCTGTTCCTCACTTCTCAATTCCCATTCTACTTATACTCATAGCAGCGGAGGAAAAGATTTCAATCGATAAAGCTCCTCATAGTTATACAAGAAATAATGATACTAAGTAAATGGATAGAAGTGAAAGAGAATATTAATGATGAGAGAAGGAATTAAAGGAGAAGTGAAGTGAACAGTAAAGTGAAGAAATATTCGGATGAAAAAATGAGGACCAGACGATTCATATAGGAATCGAAATGGGATAAAGGAAGTAATTCATTATCAAACAAATCGATACCTTGAAAAAAGGTATTCAATGGGACATTTCAGTAGTATTATGATAGATCAATGAGTAATGTACAACTATTTAGATTGACCTTTACTCATTCTCGAGTAGTTTTTCCATTCAATTTGGTATAATTTAACGCAAAAAAATCAAAGAATAATAAGCATGAAAAAGAAAATAGTACAAACATAATCTTGTAGTATTGTACTATTTGCTTAGGGTCAAGGTTCAGGTTATACAAGAGAAAATGTAAATTGTTGCGATCTTTATCCTGTTCATTGTTATTGATTATCTCGCCCTTCTCCAAGGACACCCTTGTCGCGGAGGAGAAGCTGGCGAGCTCTAATAAGGTTGCGATCTATACTGTGGCGGTGGCTTATGTCTTCGGTAGGGTCTCCATGCTAGACGTGTCTCAACTAAAAAGTTAGAAAAAATATGTCCACAGGCAGTATGGGCTCGCTAATCTCCCGGCAACCATCCTAGAAGAAGGGCAATTCTAACTTCAAACTCAGGAAGATGAAGCTTGTTCGACTCTGTATCTGAAAAAAGTATACTCTAACTAAACGTACGTCTTGAGAACTTCACTGTCACCGTCTCAGCTCGCTAAATTCTGCTAGATGAACCTTAGAAGTACAAGTGGAGCCAGTTGCGCGCACGCTGTATCTCATCTAGAAAAGCCTTTGTGCAGGCTTGAATTACTCATCCATATTTGTACTGTTTGAAGCAAGCGTGGATACGGTCATTTCCAAATCGTCGTTCGCGAAGTTTAGCCACGATGATGACAATTGGAAGAATTAACAATTGAAAATTAAAATTAAATTTTCAAATTAAAATTAAATTTTCAAGTGCTTAAGCATCCCAACTTAAGCACAAGATTTTCCAAAAGAAGCGATTAAATTCTCTCTATGCAAAATAGGAAGAAATTAGACGATGAGCATTTAAAAGAAATACAATTCATTTAACAAGAAATTCGCAGAGAAGTGCCGCTGGACAAAAACTCCTCCAAAACCAATCGATAAACTAATTCACAACATGGTCATCGTCGCATGTCCCCACACTTCGCATGCAAAATAACTGAACAAAAATCTCTGATGAACCAAACATCGATTGATACATATTTTGTAATACACAGAATTATGAGATGGATTGATTCACATTCATGACGTATTTTTGCTAATAAAATTTTTAAATTCAGAAAACATCCAACTAGAAAATAATCAACAATTAATTAATGATAGTTAATAGA
>NW_018108216.1:19011-27072 GCF_000183805.2 Loa loa | reverse complement strand
GATCAAGCTTATCAAATCCATCTTATAAATTAGCGTAGAATCAAAATTGTGTAACCTAAAGAAAAGGCAAAGTAACTGTGATCTATAATTACAATAATCAGAAAACTCACGTTTAAATACAAGCGTGGACAAGCTGTCACATACCGGTCATTTACCAGAATGCTAATGAATCTGTTTTTGCAATAAGTATTAACTTATGCGCGTGCAGAATTTTTTCTGAATCTATTAGTAACATCTGTTACTTGCAGTGTTGCATTTTAGTAAGCTTACTTTAGCTTCGAAAAGTTTCTTTGTTTAATTTTATATATAACACATTTTAGCATTGTATATCTAATAGGTGAAGATAATCCGTTCTTAACTGTCCAAGTGACGACGATGATGATGAGCTTACCTGCAAGCAAACAATCTATTCCTCGTTTATTTGTCTTATGACAACAAACATGAAGCAATGATGCCTTGACTATCATTATCTAGTTATTTATTCATTTGTTTAAGAGAAAAGAACAGGAGAGATGATCTGTCGACATCGTTATCACTAATGATAACAGTCACTGGTATGTGTTCCGCAACTAAATTCATCGTAACAAAACGAAGCAACACATATAAATCTTCACCTCCCTTCTTTTTTCTTCTTCATATCATTTTTCTTTTTTCACTTTTTTTGCTTCTTTATCAATTATATCTCTACACCTTTTATTAAAATCAATTTGGAAAGTTAATCGTGAGAGTGACAAATTTGCTTGATTCTTCTTCTTTTTTCTTTTATTTTTGCAGGATAAGTTCAAGAAGCGAACAATTATCAATTTATTACTAGGTGATAATCCGAAATGTTTGTTAAATTACAGCATCAATAAATAGTAAATTAATTAGGAGGTGGTAACTTTGTTCTGATCAAATCAAGAATTATTAACCACAAAATGTTGGGAATCACAAAATGTCTGCAACTCGGGAATACTGGAATTTAAAGTGAATATAACAATTCCGTATAGGTTATTATAGTTATTGTGCATTTCATCTATGCTCATGTCTAATATTTGTAAAATGTCTAATATTTGTAAAATACTCAATTATTCTTGTGGCATTTGACTGGTCATTTAGTGAGAGGGATGGGACATTCGATTTTCCTCTTATCACTGTATCGGGCCACTATCATGTTTCTGTGAACCAATCGAATAATGAAGAGATTGAGAAACAAACGGAAAATGTTAGATTATGCAAATTCATTTGAACTGAACAGTGAAAGATTGTTTGTAATTTAGATTTACAATGCTCAAGCTTCATATTTGTTGTCTTAAACTTGTAGCATATGTAAGGTTGTTGAATTCAAGGAGCTTTTTCATCTAGTACACTAATGGAAAATCTACTTTGAAAGGTCGAAAATTTGTCTTAATTTGACATTGAAATCATCTGAAAAGGTGATTTTGGTTGGACAAAGTTCAAACTTCACATTTCCTTCAAATCTAGATAACAATTGGCAAAATATTATTTAATATGAAAGGTAGCAAATATGATGAGAATAAAATGACGCATATGCTTGAATTAAAGGAAGACATTTGCATCTTTGCTTGTTTAAGATTTAATCTTATGTTAAGTAAGCAAAGATGCAGATTGTTTAAGAATATTTGTGTTTTAGCATATTGGCTATAGAATTGATGTAAGTGATATATAATGTTTAATTAAACCGATTTAAATTATTAATTGGCTATAAGTATTATAAACACTATTGATATAAATGAAGGGAATAAAATTTCCTGGTATTATAATTATGAATGAACAAACACAAATATTAATAAAGCGCAAATATTCTACCACTCATCGACGACAGATTGTAATTTCGAGTTATGAAAATATTCTTTTGTAAATACAATTAATGATACGTATGACTGATAAAAATATTTTGTCTGACATTTTGAATAAGGACCCTGTTCCTTCTTTTCCCTAATCCTGGGCACATATTCACTGTTTCAACCTCCACTTGTCCTGTTGAAACTATAGCAAGGCGTTCTTTGCTTCTTTTATGTGCGCTTGTGAAGTTTCACGCGCATTTGTGCGAGCAAAGCGCCATAACAGCTCTTTTCGTTAATCCGACAACTCGAAAATTTGGATCCTATTTTCTCACCGGCACAAGTAATATAGTAACGAATTAGCATCGTCAAGTACCTTTTGATATTTTTGTTATGAGATGCTAAAAAATTTGTTGAGGGTAATATTGAGTGGTACTCGAATGAAGTGGTCATTTGAGGACAACAGTTTGGGATTGGACAAAAAGCAACAGACTCGGAATTTGCGCCAACTTCAAAGATCCTCTCAAATTACTTAATTCAGAAACGATAGAAGCTATCATAAAGCTTTAAATGCCGAAAGATAACTCACAGAGCTATGATTGGATGGAATAGAAAAAAAAAAAAGGAAAAATAAACTGTCCTGCATACTTATTACGGTGAAACGTCGCGAACTTTAACAGTATACAAGAGATTGAAGACTGAAGATTCTGTGAAGTTATAAAACCAAATCTAAGAATAGGAGTTTGTAATAGCTTAAGCCTTTAAATAATCTACTAAAAAATATTGTATAACATAAATTGTTTCGAAATGTTAAATTGCGGAAGAAAAATTTGCTCGAAAGGTCAATTCTTCAGCTCTCGCATTATGTGACACCAATTATCTCTGTCTATTTCATTTCGTTTATTAATTCGAAAGTGATTTTCCATTCATGCTCAATAATACAACTAATAGACGTATATTACTAAATTTGATTATTAATAAATATTCATTATCTTAAGAAAATGTCACAAATAAAAATGTCAGCAAAGAAGTATACGGTGCTTGAGTATTAATACGAAATGTAAGCGATATCGTATCTAACAAACGGCAGGGGGCTCCAGATCACTTCAATTTAAAATGGTACCGCCAGCAGGAGCACTTCGTTTTCTGTACACGCTTGTTGGTAGTACTTGTCATTTTGGTATTGGAGGGGAAATTCAAGAAATTTATAGGAGAATATCACCAACCAGTCATCCAATACCAAACCCTTTTTCTTAAAATAATGAGGAGAAATTATTAAGTTACCCTTAATCTTTATCAAACTTTTTCTACCTATCAATGCTAATCATCAAATATTCGAGTAATGCGGTAGTTGGAAAAACAAAAATTGTTCAGATGATTCAAAATCAATTATTCATATAAGTAACTATGTGTGAAATGTTGCTTTATTCTAAACTGATAGAAAAACTTCCTGCATGTTTCAGGAAGTTTATTTGCATCAACAGGAAATGTTCTTTCTTTTAATTATTCAATTCCGGAAAATGAAGTTGGCCTAAATTAGTTTAACTTCAGTAGAGGATCATATTTACTGCAAACGTTTCTAGGAAGGAACCTCTGCTTCCTCTTTTTCCAGCCCTACTTTAAGTATCACATTACAAATTCCTATGGTGATAGGCTCCTTATTATACTGAATGTAATGAATCTTAAACTAAAAGCAGGCCAAAACTCACCGTGCTCTTTTCCAGTCTGACCAAATATCTTAATTGCTCGATCTCGCATTCACCATAATTTTTAAATCAAGAGAACTAATCGTCTTCAGAGTACTTTTCAGTTTTCCTGAAACTATACACAATCCGAAGCAAAAAGAAAATCGGTGAAGATCTCATCAAAGTTCATTGTTTAAGACAGTCGAAATATATCCCGGGAAGTTCCAGGAACTATCAAATCTATGAAGCTTTATAAGATTCGGAGAATTTGATCTCAAATTATTATAAACTAGACTTCATAAGTTGATTGTCCTCGTCAAAGTTAGGAATTCTATATTGGAACGAAATTTGGTCCATTTTAAATGCTGTAGGTAAAAAAGGTTGATTTTCTCAGTTCAGTTATTTTTAAAAATTCACCATCAACATAAGATAGTCAAAATTTAAGACAGCTTCATTCCCGGGATATATTTCGACTGTTTTATTCACCATCATCAACATATTAGTGTTTATCACTGCTTCGCTGGTCAATAACCACCCCTTCGGTAAGCGTCGAAGAGTTGATCATTGACCGGTGAAGTACTCTATCAGTATTAGTTAAATTTTTTTACCCTGCTACTGTCCATTTTGCGTTATGGCCACTGCTTGAAGAAATGTCATCGAAATGCATCGGTAATAGAGATCAACCGCAGCCATCACCACATCACATCACGTCACATAACATCATACCAATTGCTGGTCACTCGATAAAACTGTTGAGGTTAATTGTTGACGCCGGATGGTCCATTATGTTTGGTATTAAACATGCAAATTTCCTGTAATGATATCATTTTCTATAAGGCCAATCCCTAATTGACGAAGATCAGTTATTTTTGATTGGTCGCAGATACTAAGATGACATGTCAAACACTTTTGATGAGATAGACATGCTTTGCTTTCCTTTTCAGGTTTTTTTTGGATAATCCGTTTTCCTATCACCAAGAAGTTGGAAAACAGACAAGTCATCAGAGCTGACTAACTTTCTCAAAGAGGAGAGAGAGGAAAGGGAGGAAAGATAAGAACATATTTAATCTGGTGAAGTCTTCATTTTATTTGGATATTGGTATAACTGGAAAATCTATTAAAAAATCTATCTTAAACAGGTGGTCAGTTGTAGAGAAAATTCGTCGGTTTTCTCGAAAATATGCACCGAGAGGTATTAACTTTAGAAATATTGCAGGAATAAAGTTATCTACTCCACAAATTTCGGAACGCTAATTCAGCTAGGTAAGGATGATATCCTGTGTTCGAATCATTCTCAAGAGAAGAGGGTGATAATTAATGATCGAAGTGAAAAAAGGAGTTTGCCAGATACATTGTCCATCATAGTTGCTATAAAGGATTCCATGACATCGAACGCTAACACTATTGATATCAACTTGCTAGTAAATATAGAGAGAGCAGTTGAAAGATATCTAAGTTTATTAGTTATCCTGATATTAAATTTTGATAACTCCGGTATTAAAAGAGAAACCTAAAATTGGCGTTAGATAAGTGCTCAGGCAGGAACAAATGATGCATTCTTAATCCAAATCTAGAGTGATGTATTGTAAAAGATGGTCTGATCATAATTTTTTCCACTTATTTCTTACCTAACAATAGCATTAACCACAGGTAAGTGAGCAATAGCAATAAATGGAATAATCGATTCTCTTAGACCTTGCTGGTTCAATTTTGGTCATATTTTGTAATGTTTCAAAATTGCATGTCAAAATATTTGCTATACCATAAAGTTTCATTCATTTCCATTTCATCTTTTGGCTCCATCGTTTTTTTTCTGACTCATTTATAATAGTTTTTAATGTAATCACTGAACTTGTAAGATTTCGAAACTTTTCAAATCCTGAATAAGACCGGAGAGATAACTGCAATAGTCGTTGCTAGAAGCAGTTATCCTGATAGTAGCAATATGGACTAATTTAAGTTTTTCTTTTCCTACTTTTTTCTGATTTCAATATTACGAAATAAATTTAAAACAAATTCACTATTATGGATATTTACAACTTTGTGACAAAAACTTTCACTCAACAAAGTAGAAATAATTATCAGTTAGCGATGGCTATTCTCTTATATTTGCCAAAATTACACAATTCCTTGAATTTTCGCCTCCCTACCCCCTAATTGTCCATTAAATAGGGATGGATGCTGATCTCTCGTGTAGTCCTCAATTAACTTCTGTTTATGATATTCTAATTACTCTCTGTTTGTTCAATCCTTGGTAGTTAATGCCTCACTCCATGTCAATCACCACTGAATAACTTGGAACCCAAAAATTTACAACAAACAGTGTTAATAGTAAGAGTAATTTCATTCAGCAAACTTATTTTGTAATTGTTTTCAACCTGTTGAAGTCAGATTTTATAGTAATAGCATCTTTACATTTAAAATAGCATGTAAATTGTGGCTTAGTCTCTTTGCTAGCGAATTAAATATATTTGACAGAATAAAGGTCGAGAGGGTCATATTTAAACGACATCGTTAGACTCTTTTATGAACTTATCGGATGAACTCAATTGTCCAATACACCATCAATTTTAAATCCAAGGAATTGTCATTTGTACATTGCATTGGGTTTTAGTACACTTATATGAAATACTCTGCAAAGAACTGTACACTTAGTTAAAATGGTCAAATTACTGGTCAATTTATATCAGCTATAAAATAATGTTTGCGCTGGTTGTTGAATTGTAAATCAACCAAATGACCATCGAATGAGTGACCAGTTTATTGCTCACTCTTTCAAATGGCTCTTCAATAATGACTTTGCAGCAACAATAATAATAGTTGGTGTGTACTGTAATTTATGGAATTTAAATAATCTTAATTTTCGCTGCTTCAGCAGAAATAGTTTTTGGCAGTAATTAAAGGCGATTTTGTCTACGGTCGTTAAAATTTAGAATTTAAAACTTGAATGAAATCACATCATTCCGTGCATCTTGATTATTCCTTCACTGCATATTGTCTGTTTTACTCTCTCCTCGGTTATTATCTTACTAAATTAACTGATAATAAATTCTTAAATCCTATCTAAAGTTTAATGATCAGTTGTTGAGTCTTATCTTCCGAGAACATTATTGAATTTGTTGTTCTCAGAAATATTTTCAAAAGAAAAAAATGAAATTATTCGGATTATTTGTTTGTCCTACATTAAATTGTATAGTCTTGAATTGCCAAATAGTGTAAATAGGATCATTCGTATCCCATCATAACACCAAATATAATACCGCTCGATTGGTATTTGAGTAGTATTTACTCCTGGAAATTACTGATACTATAAACTAAGATCTAATAGATTTAGTGGCATTAAAAGAATGAAAGTGCTAAGAGGTCATTATTAGTCATTGGTATTATCCATTCTCAGCTTCTGTAATTATGAAATGAAAATTGCTCTCCGTAACAATTTGACATTCATTCATAAATATTAATTTAAACTAATCCAAGAATCATTCCAATGATTACTTCCGTTTTTCCTTTCTTTCCGTAAAATCTAAAACAGATAACAACAATAGTAGCATTTTGAATTAAAAGGTCAATTTCCATGGTGATGAAATCTGATGATGCTAACGCTTTTTCATTTCCGATTTGCATTATTTGATGGCAGAATAATGAACAATGTCATCTATCTTTCTCAATAATTCGCAATTTTAATTACAACTTTCCTACTCTAATTAGTAATTAATAAAAATGCGAAATTGTCTCAAAATTTTTTTCTATAATGATAGATATACCTACTTTTACTTTTGAATAGCGATTATTTCTAGGATGATATATATACTCCTAGTAATGAGTATGAAGCCAGGAAAGGAGAGAGGAAGAAATAAAGAGCCAAGATAGAGAGAGGAGAAAGGAAAAGAGAAACTTCTTGTATTAACAACTCTTTTTTGCACCTTTTTAAGTGATGTTTTATTATTTTCACAACTAAATTAGTCTAATCAACTCCCTTTAAGCTTTTCTATTTCAATAAGACAACAACTACAGCAATGATACGGTATTGCTGTGCCGTCGGCTATTGGACGCTGTAAGTAACTGATGATTGTGACGCTCCGCCTTCGAAATCACTTGATGGTTGTACTGATTTGGATAAGTTGCTGCTTGATTTCCTGATTTCCTTTTTTCTTCATTGTACCAATAGGAATAGATCCTTATCATTACTTATTCTTTGCTCTTACCCACTACCTTTACCCTTTATTTACCCTTACCCTTTCTTTCTCATTTTTCTTGGGCAATTATTTTTAACTTTTGGCATCAGTAATTTATCCCATGTGTGTAATTATTTAACTTATTTGGTTAATTTCAGTAAATACATCTCTTAATATATCGCACAAATCAATAAATCTTTTGAAGATTCCCGCCTTTTTTATCATTATAATGATATTTATAATAATTTGAATGATATTTTTAGTAATTTAAGAATTGTTTTCTTCTCTCCAGAATAGTAATCTTTTGTTTTTTAATCTTTTTCTTTAAACTAATCTTTTTTCTTTTTTTCTTTTTCAACTACTGCAAGAAAACAAATCTGAATTTTAATTTTACAAAAGCTTTCATGTTATAAGTTT
>NW_018108216.1:0-18873 GCF_000183805.2 Loa loa | reverse complement strand
ACTCTAATTAGTAATTAATAAAATGCGAAATTGTCTCAAAATTTTTCTATAATGATAGATATACCTACTTTTACTTTTGAATAGCGATTATTTCTAGGATGATATATATACTCCTAGTAATGAGTATGAAGCCAGGAAAGGAGAGAGGAAGAAATAAAGAGCCAAGATAGAGAGAGGAGAAAGGAAAAGAGAAACTTCTTGTATTAACAACTCTTTTTTGCACCTTTTTAAGTGATGTTTTATTATTTTCACAACTAAATTAGTCTAATCAACTCCCTTTAAGCTTTTCTATTTCAATAAGACAACAACTACAGCAATGATACGGTATTGCTGTGCCGTCGGCTATTGGACGCTGTAAGTAACTGATGATTGTGACGCTCCGCCTTCGAAATCACTTGATGGTTGTACTGATTTGGATAAGTTGCTGCTTGATTTCCTGATTTCCTTTTTTCTTTTTAAACCGCTATATTACGAGAGTGTCTGTCAGTCAAATTTGCTATTCCGGGTCTTCAGTAAAGTCAATAATGGGTTCATTATCTGGTTACTATCATCGGACAGAAGCATGTCATCCTCAGTGATCGGGTAGTTTTGATAATTGTGATATTCAAATGGGGAACTTGTGAAATTCTCAACTAATTTCATCTAATTTATAGGAGAAGGTTATTTCTTACCAAATACAAAAACTATTGAAAATTTTATCAAATTTCTTCGGAATTGTATTCATTTTAAGTTTAAAATTTTCTTCTTTTCTGTTCGATTCAAATTGATGGAATGTCAACTTGCTATGACATTTTATGATAAAGCATATTACAGTACTATTAGCACGCAGTAATTTCACCCGCTATTTACAGACTATCTGCACTATTTTCATTCTCCAAACAGTTGAAATAGTCTCAAAGAGTCGAAATAACTCCGTTACATTCTTTTTCCTTTTAACAAATTCTATTACACTTTTATTTTCATTTGTTAATTTCACATTGCTTTTTCATGATCTAATTCCAGAAATTTATTTGTGCTATTACTTAAGCTTGATAATTGATTTTTATTTTAAATCTTTTTAGACCGTTCTCTTTTGAGATCCTAAATTAAATAAGTAATTTTTATGTATCGAATAAATGAGAAATGCCTGTTTTATATGCATTACACGACGATTTTTAATGTCATCGCAATTAAAAATTCAAATCAATTTCAAAAGACAGAAAACTAAGTGTTAACGAGTATTTTCTCTCTTTTCACTTTATCCACTTTTCAGCTATACTTTGCATATAATAGGTATTCAGTTTAGTAACATTTCAACAAGTCAAATAGTGAAATAAAATTGACCAATTGGTTACTTCTATTTTAGTGTGCAAAAATTGAGAAAAATTACTTCAGTTTTGGTAATTTCCAAAGATTTGTATGCACAAGTAAAAATACTTGTAGGAATTGTTATTTTCATTTCCTGAGTGCAGAGAAAATATGCCGGAAAACGTCATTTATATCTCGGATTGTCGTTTTAAAAAGTTCCGGAAACCAGAATAAATATATTTTGCACTTTTTTTTATATGGTGTATACATAAAACGCTTTCCTGAAATCATTTCGCTATTTGTTTCGGATAGTACCAATGATAACTGTGCATTAAGGGGAATTGTTCGTATAAAGTAAATAAATGCACCACTCTTTAGAAGCATTGATAAAAAGAAAAATACACGATAAGAAAGCGGGAATATAAGGTTGTCGTAGCATATCAGATGATTGTACTTCCAGGATAGTAGAACGTTCCGATAACCTCACCCTGAATAGTCCATAACGTTTCTGCAACAAGAATGAATGTGTAATGCAAACGATGTAAGCAAACACTGAAGTGATAGCATCAGTGTTGCTTAAAAATATGAAAATTGAAACTGAAAATAAAAGAATTAAGATAGGATAGTTTTCAATTAAGATAATGTTTTAAATAAGCTTCAATATCATGAACTTTTGAACATTTTTATATATTGTTGTTAGTAGTCAATTGATTTACTGCTCAGGATATCAAATGGTATATGGTGCGGTACCATTTAATCCATATGCTCATCTATCATGCCCTTCTGGCACTACAAATACTGCACCAACCTTTGGCTATTCTCCGATACATCCAATAACACCGATGGGAATGTTTACCAATAGTTATTCAAACGGTTAGTCTGATTTCATTTTGATTACTTTCAAAAATTTTCCTACTTAAAATCAACAAATCGATTTCAGCTTTTTCCATTTCAGGAATGATTCCTCGGAAAAATCGAAGAGAAAGAACAACTTTTAACAGACAGCAACTGGAGATTCTGGAAAATTTCTTTGCTACAACGCATTATCCGGATGTATTTACTCGAGAAAAAATTGCTGAACAAATACAATTGCAAGAAAGTCGAATTCAGGTTTTTATTTCCTTTTCTCCATTTACGCATTACTTTTATGTGTTTGTTTATTAATAGTTAAATGAGGTCCGTTACTTTTCAAAGACGAAAGCGGAATCTTTGTTAAAATAATGAAACTGAATGACTTTTTATCCAAAAGTCACCGAAAATAAGGACGGAAACAAACGGAATAGCTACTTTCTGGCGAGCATCTGCCATACTTAGCAAACACTCTTTTCGTGAACTTTGTCAAATACAGCAACAGCTAACACAATGATATGGCAAAAATAATATGGGAGAAATTTTAGATGCGGGTAAGGGACACAAGCGATATTTTGATTTGATACAGGTTTCCTTCTGTAAAGAGTACTGTAATGATGTTTTAATCATAATAAGTTCGCAAATAAGAGATTCTACTGCACTTTCATTTCCAATTGTTAAGTTGTGATTTATCTTTTTGATATAATTCCAAATACACCAGATTAAATAATTAGTTTCGAAGCTTAAAGCATCTAATCTCTTCTGATTCCTTATTTCGGCTGTAAAATTAAGAAAAATGTTAAGACTTTGATTTTGAGCAACAAAGCCATAATAAATTCATGAAGAATGCCTTCGGCCAAATCAAGAAATTAATTAATTAATTGAGTTTGGAGCTGATGTTGTAGGTTAGTATGCGGTCAGTATCGATATGCTACCTTTTGTATTACAATCCAGGTGTGGTTTAAGAATCGGCGTGCTAAACAACGACAGCAGGAGAGGCAAAGGCCAAAAGGAATACAGGCAGTTACCGATGCTAGCTCATCTTCATGTGGTACTACGAATACTGTTCGCCTGGATAGTGTTGATACAGGTTCTATGAATAACCCAATGAAGGAAGTTTCAGATGCGACGAAGGAGCCCATAGTGTCACCAAAATCCATAGGACAATTTGCCAGTGAGCCTGAAACTAAGTAAGCAGTAACACAGTTGCTGGCATTGCATCAGCTTGTGAAATATCACAAAAATTTCTAGTTGGAACATATTTTTTAAGGAGGTAGTTATTGTTTGATTTTAGGTTCTTCTAACTGCTACTGTTTCTTGGCATTTGTTTAGCATTTTCATTGACAAAACATTTGTATTTTCAGCTCGAAGAATTCCAAAAGCGTAGCTGGTAATTTAAGAAATCCAATAAAGGCGGAAAAGGTTGAAGACAGGGAACGAGCTTCATGTTCCACTAATCGTTCATTATCAAGGAGTTCTGAGGTGACCGAAAACTTATGGTCAGGTTGCATAGAAAATCCGGTAATAAAAAGGATTATCAAGATCAGTATTTATGGCTGCTTGCTATCCCGTCGACTATCTATCTAGTTTAGATGGAAATGGATGCAAAGGATGAGAAATTTTTGATTTTAAAAATTGTGTCAAAAAAGCCACGAAAATTTGCGTTAACAAAGGCAATATCAGTATATCACAAAGCAACTCATCCATGCAATCCTGACTAATTAGATTATTTTCTTGTATTGTAAAATATCGTATGGTATCAGTTGTAGATTTCATATCAACTAATTAGTTTAAACCATACTTTTTATTTCTATAGCGACTTCTTTTTAACCCTACCTATGAACCTTTGCTGTTTGCAGACATTTCCGACAACATCAGTTACAGTTTCATCATTATCAACCACCTCGACAACGTCATTATCACTGCGTCAAATGACACTTCCACCGCCTTATCCACATCCTCAAGATTTAAATTCATATTTCTACAGCAGTCATCAATATTATCAACAAATGCTAGATAGCGGTGCTGCAGCAGCATATAACAATACCTATAACAGCTATCAGGCCGCTACTGCAGCCACCGTTTACAATCAAAATTGTCCAGTACCCGCCTATTCCGCACATCAATACTTTTTTGGACCCAGATAGCCAAATGTTCCATATTGTCGACGAACGGAAATGGCTCCAAAAGGAAGAGCGAAAAATCTAACTTTTTTTCTTCTGGAAACATCACAAAATCCCTCACTATACACTTTTTGAGTCATAACTTCTCTCAATTCCTGTTACCAGCTTGTTATCTGCTATATCTTAGTGCAATGGGGATTTATTCACAAGTTTTATCTATTAATAACTAAGAAAACAATGCACTTTGTTGCGCAAAATGGCGCATTTCAGCCAAGTTGTATTGTTTCCTTAACTTAAAGCTTTTTAATTAAAGTAACTCTTTCCTTCCCTTCATCTGCGATCGACTTAATTTTACAATCAGCAGCTAAAATCTTCTATTTTTACACGAAAAGGACATTTTGAGCAAAATTGAATGACATTTGCGAAACAAGCATAAATTATGCAGACTTTAGATGGTTTACGGAGACTGAACTGAGATTTCTTATTGGAGAATTCTTGTTCTTCGGAATGTCCGTAAATCATCGAAGAATTCTTGATTTTCGGGATGTCAGCAAATCATTTTATTTGTTATTATGACACGGTTTGTACGGATTAATGTAGGAATTGTTTAGGTACTGAATAGCATTTATAGCTTTTTTTTTTCTGGCGCAATTAGCGTATGTAATGTAATACTTATCAGTCATTTGTTTTGATGGCTATCGTTCCTATGTGTACATTTATTTCACAGTAATGCCATTGATTCCTTCCGTGATACTTTCAAGTCAAACTGCCCTTCAACTTCAATTAAAAATAAATGATCAAAATGACCTCTCATTCATTACAACTCATTGATGGATATTTTGCTTAATGCACTAATTAATTGGACGCTAAAATTTAATAATGTATTTAGCAGTATAACATGTATACAGAAACCAGAATTCTACGAATTTTTCAAATAATGGTTTCTTATTGAAGCTTTGTCTCCCTCGCCTTTGAGACCAACTTAGGTACTCTTTGCTACAGAATCAGATGTGACAGGGTAATACGAGGTCAAGAGGAAATATAATTCACAAGCTTGCGACACATTTTAAGTCATCTCTGTCCACTCAAATTATGAGTGAATGAATGAATGAATTAATTGCAATAGTTCTGCTAACAAAGTTATTCTGGCCAAGTATTCCTCTTCGGAAAGTACCATTCACCTTGGAAACTAGAACACTTGGCCACAATTGTTTTGATGCTTTGCTAGTTGGAAATTGCACCGTGCGGTTTTTAGTATCTGCAAGATTTTCTCGCACATGTAGCAGTGCAAGCTGCACGCATTTCACGTACTCTGTGGCCATGTCCGGAAATTCTTCACTTCTATAATTCGAATGACAAAGCTTTCGTTCGGTTTACAGGCAGTTTTTTCATTCAACTGCTGTTGAATAAGAACCACTTGTGAGTAATACAGTACAGTAATAAACCTTTTGAAAAATTGATGATTAGGACATAATGTCAACTGACGACAGCAGCAATTGACAACAATCTTTGACCCTTCCATTAAAAGAAATAACCAAATGGTGTTCAACTTGAGGGTCTGGGATACTTGATGAGAAGGGAAACTGCAGTAGTGAAGATGGGACGAGAAATTGACCTTGACTGGTGACATCCCCACTTATGAGATGTACTGAGAGAATGAATTAGCAGTAAGATAATGTCTCAGAAATTTAGGGAAACAAGCTTGCCATATATGTTAACACTACCAAGTGCACACGTATCACATATGTCAGCATTGTCACAGTGTGGTATCATACTCTTCCCACACAGTGGATTACTTACCAGAGAGATCCCCCATTCCTCATTTTCCCATCAGTTTTCATGCGAATTTCAGAAAGATATTCCTTGGTACCTGAAAAGGCGCATGTTTCCACAATTTCATGCGTCTGCGAAGTTTGTTGGAAGCGTAGTGACATCAGGGAGGAAAGAAAAAGAGAATGAGAGAAAGAGTAAGCAGGTGTTGGTGCGGGCAGAGAAGCAAAGAGAGATAGCAATTTGCAAAGAGAGTATCCCGTCGGGAATGGCGAGCAGGAAAACATGATGGTAAGTTTGTGGTTGTTGATTAAACTTACTTGGCTGGGAGGTGACTCGCGATCACGAAGGCGAGTACTCCACGGTGAGGTCGGCCCATTGCACTCACGGGCAGTGACTGACCCGTGTGGCAGTCTCGAGTTGGGACTCGCCAACAGCATAATTTTTGCGTTTGGGGACAGACAGTAGTGCCGTTCCCCGCCGCCACTTACAGGTGGGTTGGGAGGGGGAAAGCCGAGGCGCAGCGAGACGACAAATTGTTCCCTTACCTTAACTAAGTATAGGTGACTCGATGTCTGCTATTGTCTGGTCTACGAAATGTATGCTATTTCGAGGGGCGGTGCTGGGCCGCATTTCCTCGGTTCACGCAGCTGGCTTTCCTCATGTCCGGAATTATGATAGACAAAGAAAGATATCTTCCATCATCCTAGACATCGAAGAATTAGAATTTGGGAGCCGAGATTTGAAAACCAATACAGAACATGGCAAATGTCAACCTGGAATCTGATCAAACTCAAACTGAGCAAGTGACACCACTAATAAATTTAAGATTCCAAATAACACATTAAGCACTTGAGCACACTGAGCAACCAGCAATTTATAACACCTCTTACAGAAATGAATTTGAACCAAATATCTGGTTGTGGTATCACTTCAAACAACATAGTTTAACAGCTGAAGAGAAGTAGAATTTGATATATTACAGCTTTAATACAAACAAATATTCTCAGGATTAAATTAACAATAAAATTATTCACTAGTCAATATGTTTTAAAAACCGCCAAGTTTTCTTAAAAGACATGTGAATTGGAGCGCACTCTTTGTACTGGCAACATCACATAAATTTATGAGCGGCAGAAAGAGATCCAAATTGAAAGTCTGCGGATCAAGACGAGCCAAGTTTACCATCTAAAATAGAAATGTTTGAGTAATAATTTACAAAAAACGCGAATAAAATAATTCAAAGCAGCATGCCTTAATTTCCAAATCTTTACTTCAAATCCAAATTTACAAACCAGATCATGCGGAAGAAGTTCGATTATTCTTCGGGTAGCTGCATTCTGTGGTGCAGTAGAAAGCGATACCACAAAATGGTATATAAATGTGATTGTACTCTGTAACGAATAACGAATAATTCTGTTTTTCAAATTATTTATAATGTACGTCAAACAAAGATATGTATAGATTGTGAATACGAAGAAATCAAGAAGTACCCCCAAAAGACTGCGAGAATTATTGTCAAAACACTTATTGAAAATTCTGCCTTCTCAATTAAGATGAAGCATTGAAATTTTTCAGTTCTTCCGAGATAAAAATGACCCTCGGTCGACCATCATTATAGAGCAGTTTCTTCGTAGTTTTTGGATGCTGATTTTGTAAAAATTTCTGCATTTTTGTGCTCGGAAAAACTTGCATCAAAACTGTATCAATCAAATTCACCTTCAGATGTCCAGCTCTAGTTTCACGAACAAATTTTTCAAAAATCACTAAAACAGAACGTTCCACAGGATTTCCCTCATCGGTTTCGCCATCGTCATCACCATCACCTTAAAAAATAAAAGTGATACCTAACTTTAAAGAACAACCTTGAAAATCTCAAAATCTATAGAAAATACAGATTTGGGTAAAATTGAATGCAAGTCCTATGACAAAGCACAAACTTCTTTTCCTTTCTACACACTCTCCTCTCACAATTCGTGTTTGTCGTTCTTTCTGCTGTCTCCAGTACGCGTGCATGGCAAGTTGTAAGCAATGCACAAGGAATCGTGCAGACACCAATGCTTTTGGCTCCACGCAACCTAAAGATTATGAAAATGAGCAATAAATTCAGGAAGAACTAAAAATTAAATTTTGGTCAATATGTAGATTCGAGAAGCAAAACCCCCCACCAAAATCTACGTTCTGCTCAAAGATGTACTCAGTGATGCTGCGAGCAAAACTGAGCATACAGGGCACCGGTGACATAATACCAGCAGCAAGGCACAATTCACTAGCACATAACATTTCGTCATTTGTCGACAACTTTAGCATCGCATTTAACCAAACCTGAATAAGCCAAAATTTGCATCGTTGTATTGCAGGAATCATAAAAGAAATAATTTGTGAATATAAAAACAGAAAAAAGTTATGAAAGTCATCAAAACTATCATGCGATCAGTTATCAAATTTTCCGGAGTAATGCAATATTCACTGATCATGCATGGATTTAGACAAAAGTTACTGTGCCCATAAATAATAATGACTACAAGCGTTAAAATGTAAACTCATGACAATAATGTAACAACTAAAAATGGCTGAATTTCATCTGCTTGGAAAAATAAAGGATATATTCCTATTTTTGGATTTATTTCCTAAATTTCTGGTTAGCTAAAATGAAAATACCTACCATGCACCAATTCTCAACAACACCAGCCTTGTTACATCTGTCGACGAGTTGCAAAACATTGGGAGATCCCCAGGCTTGCTGTCGAGCGTAAGTAAATGCTTGTTTTAACATTTCTGCATCCGATGACTGTATATGATATGTTTACGCAAAATGCAAATTTTAAGCAATTTATGTACAATGATCAAAATCAGGGTAAGGAGAAAACAAAAAACCTGAGCGTTCGTAGCGGGTAATGTAAATGGCACAGTGGGCAGTTTTCTCTTCGCACAGTTTATGATCCATGTAAATCTCGGGTCACGCAAGCGATCACAAATGGAAAGATCATCTAATGTACGGCGACAAGTAGCTGACGTTAACACCATGCTTGAATAGCTTGTAATGTAATTTTAACAAAATTTCGTATTTTTACTAAATTACAAACCGTCAAACTCAAAAACTTAAAACAAATACCATAACTGTTTCAAACAGAACTAACAGTACCGTTCTTGTTGTGTGTGATTCAGTTGGTGTGGATATTCGAGAGCTCGAATAAAAGACTTCACTAGACTCTGGCGTGAACTGGTTACAGGTTGTGAACACATCCACTGGACCAAGCAAACGATCATAAAATTAGCATCATCTCGAAAAGCGTGCAGAACATTCTGTAATTTTTTAGAAATTTTATATACCGAAAATGACAAAAGATAATATAATGATCCTTTATTGGTTAAGTAAATGTTACATGGTGTTAAAACGCTTGATCCAGTACGGTCACCGAATACATATATTTAGAATATTCGCTCAATACCTCAAGTTTCAGTTCAGTCCATCAAAATCCATAAAATCTTTTTTAAGTTCAATGATTAGATCGCCGAAAAAAGTTCACAAACTAGAATACCACTATCGCACATGGCTCGCAGTCAGTAGCTTAGCTATTAGCTTAATTTTTTCCTATTAAGTTATAACATGTACTACTCGCTTAACACAGAACCAGAATTTTCCATGTATAATAAAATATAGTTACCTTAACATTTTCATGGAGATGTTCATAGTTTTCAAATTTTGTCATCTTAAAGTCGTCCAGAAGAATCTCACCAATAATCGGTACAAAATCAACCAACTCAGCATAATTTACCCTGTAAAATGATAGAAAAATGCAAATGGATGGATGTTCTCGGATCCCAGAATGATTGTATATGTTTCAACATATTGACACGATCAACGAATGCTGCCTTTTGTTCACTAATGTAAGCATTCGATAAGCCGCAATTGTCAGCTACTGTTCAACCTTATTGCGATACAAATTTATAAAAGCATGACTGGATATCATCCATTCCAACTGTCCCATTTACCAGCTCGAAGGGATTGATATTAAGCCTTTGCCTAAAATTTCCAATTCATTAAGCATTTATGCAAATGTAGATTAATTAAAGCACTTTACATGGTTCTTTATTCAAAATAATGTCCAAAAGTTTGAACTCACGTTCTCGGATCCCAGAACGGTTGTGCACGTTTTAACGTATTGACACGATCAACGAATGCTGCCTTTTGTTCATTAGTGTAAACATTCGACAAGCCGCAACTGTCAGCTGCTGTCCAACCGTACTGTGATGCAAATTTATAAAAGCATGACTGGGTATTGTCCATTCCACGAACTGTTCCATTTACCAGCTCGCTCGGTCGCTAAAAAAAAATACTGAATTCAAAATAATAATACTGATATCATGCTTCGACGAAATCTATTAAAATCCGTATTGGAACGATATACATGAAACAATATAAATTACTAATATGTAAATTCTTTCAGATATATAATGCAAAATGAAGATTGCTGACGAGATCATCATATATGAATCGAATTCTGGTTAGTAAGATAAATGAAAGATTGAAAGCAAGGGCGCGCTGACGTTCGTCATCCATGTCCAGACCCTCTGCTGGTCGTTCACTTTGTCCGTTTATCCTATTGAAAAATAAAATGAAACTATAACTTCAAATAAAGGACATAAAAAGATCACAAAATAGTCATAATCAAAATAAAATGAAGAGCAAAATTAGTTTTAGAAAAAAGAGGAAAACTTACATCGCAAGTTTTGAACTGAAATAAGTCAGATTACCATCAGCACAAAACGAGGCACAAACAGAATCAAATGTGAAAAGCCCGCCGCTACCACTGGCAAGTTTCAAGAGAACATTTATTACAGCATTATTAGGTTGTCTCAATATCTGAAATGGATTTACTCTTTAAATACCTTTGCTCTTTTTGTTTTTTTTTTTTGCTATGTCACATAAAAGACGGATACAAGCCTTATCTACAGCCATTTTAGCAGAATTTGCTCGCAATATAAGTGGCTGATGTACAGGTGTGGTAGAAGTTTGTGCAAACATCTGGAAAAGCTCCGGCCAGTACTGAGATCTGTAAAATTCACGATGGATAAACAAGACCCATTTCAAAATTAAAATCTCTCTCGTCAAAGAAAAATTCTTTAAATCTCAAGCACGCATCGTTGTACGCAATCAACTTTTGATTCACGGCAATCATAACAGAGACTTATAAAGATATCTTGCATGCAATACTAACCATTAATAATAAAGTGTACTTTTTAAACTTTAGCACTCGATACGACCGTGAAATATTCTTATTTGTCAAATAACAAGAGTGAATACGTAAAGCTAGAGTTTAAGTTAATAAAACTGACAAAATTAGAAATCTAACGAATGGTACTTTATAAATCATTAAAACATATCATATTTTAGTTTTACTTTAAATACCTTTTTTCGAGCAAACTTTTCATAACACCCTCATCGATGACACCTGCTGTGGCCATCTGTTCTAACAGGTGTTGAAATGTATTTGTCTTCGTTTTCATATCTACCTGAGAAACATTGGTAAAAACACTGATTTTATGGCGAATAAGCAAATTTTTTCCTCAACAATTTGAGATTTCGAAGACATCCCGCATCAATAATCACCAAAATATTAGAAACGGCAAACAATAAAGTATAGGCGGCAAATAGTAACTCAGCCATTTTTCAAATGTTTACATGTCAATTAATGTTTACTGCAGAATGTAAGCTATAAAAATTTAATATAAACTGGAATTTACTTGATTCAAAAGAGTCTTGTTATCGCAAATCGTATCAAGCGCAGTAATCAAGTCGTTAAGTGGGGCACCAAGGATTAGTAGGTGTTTGACAATCTGTGGAAGTTTCACATAGTAAAATGCTTGCGATGCTACAAGCTCTTCACCCAATGATTCTTTAGCATCAAGCTGAAAAACGTTGGAATTTTTCTATATGTATATGTTTTATATATCTTCAATATAACAAAAGTCCCACAAATCAGCTTTCATAAAAATACAAACCATACCATAATCAGCAGAGATGCCCGTATCATATCCTCAAACATTTTTGGGAATGGAAATTCAAGAATTTCAGCAAGTTCAAAAAAAGAATCCGCCATTTGGTCCACTTTTTTTGTCATTCTGAACCCTTCGAAAACGGAAACTAACGTCAGGATTGCTGGATGCGACTATAAATTAATTCCCAGAAATTTCGACAAATAACAATTGAAATATCTGTGTTGATAAATTAACAACTTTTAGACGGTATACACATGTATATATATATATATATATATCTTATATATCTTCAATATAACAAAAGTCCCACAAATCAGCTTTCATAAAATACAAACCATACCATAATCAGCAGAGATGCCCATATATATATATATATATATAATATATATATGTCTTGTATATTTTTCTTATAACAACTGCACAAATTAGCTCTTTCTCTTCTAAATCAACTGATTAAATAATACCTAAATTTGTAATTTTAAATTAAAAGTGACACCTGTGGCAAAAAAAACCATGAATAGATGATATTTTCAATGACTCATAGATGCGTTACCTGTTTGACTAAGCCACCAAGATTGTCTTCGATTCGTTCTGCTGGTGAAGTGCCGAACTGTTGCAAAGCTTCAATCATCGTTTTTAACTCCCCGCAGTCAGGGTAACTCTGTGCAAATGAAACAGCAGCTTCGACAACATAATTTACACTTTCTGAAAACAGATGCATACTTTCAGTATTCATCTAAGGATGAAATAAATCGGAATAAAATGATCTAAAACGTATAAGTAAAAAGTGCAAAAGGTTTATGCTCTAAATCTTAGAACAGATGAATTAAAAATTTCTGAGTAGAGGGTGAAAGAGGAAGTTTGTAATTTAAACAAAACTAAATAATTTACCTGAGTGAAACTGAGCGGTAAATATATCTAAAAAAATGTTTTGAATAGCAATTCTACGACTAAGTGACGATTTTTTTTACTTCAAAATAGCATTAGTGGTGGACAGCAAGTGATAGATAAGGAAACGGAAAGTGAAAAACAAATGTTCTTACAAAAAAAGAGAAAGAAAATTCTGAAATTTAAAAAAATCCGCCATTTAATCACAGAATTATTATTTAAAACATTTTTTAGATTTATTTACTACTTGGCTTTGCTCAACTAGGTAAATTATTTAGTTTTGTTTAAATGATAAACTCCTTTTGTATAAAAACCATTACTTGAATGCATGGAAAGAACTGGAAAATGAATAAAAGAAGCAAAAGTAATCGAAAGATCACACTAACCTGCACCAATGTGTTCATGAATGTACAGCAAAGCACGAACAAACTTGCTATTTGCATATGCACATGCACAGTGAATAAGCGCTTGAGTGCTTCGTTTATTTTCATTTTTTAAGGAATATTCTAAAGCTAATAAGCACCAATTTAAAACAGTCATCAGTGATCCCGATAATTCCAAACATTCTTTCTCCGATGTGTAATTACATCTAGAAAATGAATAATTACCCAACTCATGAATCAAAATTGCACTGATGCATTTTTGTTGGAACATCAAAAACTAAAACATTACTTCAGCAATGGGACTGAATTTCGTAAAATCGTAGCCAGAGCTTCAATACAATATTCACGTGAAAACTGCCGAAACTCAGCGATCACTTCAATGAAAACAGCCCATCGAAGTACCTGGACATCACATATACATATAGTGGACATCAGTCAAATTTAATAAGCTAAATTGAATACAAGTGATCGATCCTTAATTTCTGTCGTTTTCCCTGATGAGGAAAATCTTTTTTTCTAATAAATTATTCAAAAATTTAAAAAAGTCAAGGAACAAAAAACCACTAACGGCAAAATTTAATAATCTAATGAAACAGTCAAGAAAACTAAGGAACAGTTTAAAGATCAAAAACAAAATAGTAATACCTCTGCTTTTACCAAGGCTTCCAGACAGGAAAGCATTCGTTGATCAGGTGTTACCGATGCCGTAGCAAAACGAAGAAGCATAGCTAAATTTGTCAACCACAACAAATGACATGCAATAAATTCTTAATATGATACAATAGATTCTTAATATATAATTATTTTGCGTTATTTTATTCAGGATGACACCAATATTATCAGATATATTAATATTAATATTTTTAAAAAACTCAGCGTTTTGTGTCAGTTTGACCAGATGTATTGCATATACATACATTTATGCACGTTTGTTTACTCACGTCTACCTACAAGTATGCTTGCTTATTAACTGATATCACATAATATATCATTAAAAATTTACAAGCGATGGCTCTGCAATGCTGTTCATTGCAACCGGACATTATTATGCGTTTTTTCAAGAAAGCACCGAATTCAATCGATGAAAGTCCTTCGGCATGAGTACGGGTTACTAGACTCGTTACCCAGCCTATATCCGTCTGCTGCTTCTCCTCATTTATCACTCCCATTGACGCATACAACCTGGAACTCAACTGATTTTAATATCATTTACTTGTGTTTTCGATAAATTCTAGACTAGAAGCAAAGAAAGAACACCATTTCTGATGTGCCTAGAAACCCTTTAATAAACACGTGAGGCCTGGCCATTATAGCCAAAAAGTACTGCATGCAGAAAGCTTAGCGACTCCTAACTCCAACCACTTTACATTACATGCTGCTTATATGACCAATAAAATAATTTTATGCTTCATTACTCTGCAACATTTGTCGCTTTACCTAACTTCTCACTCCCCACACTCCCCTTTGACCTTTCACTCCGCAACTTGCTCCCAAACGATCCACCTTCAATTTCCTAGCAACGAGTGATGCAACGAAGATGCTATGAAAAAAACTGGTTTCACTTTGAATCTTCAGTGGATTTATCTTGGAGGATTTACTTCAATAAGAAGAAGAACGCGGAGATCTCAGATAACTAGAAGCTGTCAGGTCAAGGATAACATGTAGTTGCTGTAATAAATGGGTGAAAGCAGAAGAAATTTAAGTGCAGAAGTTTTTTGCCCACAAAACCCCATAGATTCATTCGGAGGTTAATTGGATGTGAATCAAATTTCAAATTAAATGATAAGATTCAAATCAATGAAGGTAACAAATAGATAGACTTTCAGGATATTTATTTCAAGGATTTGCTCTCTTTATCAGTTTCTTCCACACTTTTTCCGGCCTTTCCTTTTCTTTCCTTGTTCATCGATAACAGGCGGAAACAGTCTTAAGACTGTTTGACATCAAATGTCATTTGTTTAACATCGATTCTTCTCAAAGATAAATTTTGGTGACTGTGTCTCCTAAGTTGATTGTTTCACCTAACTATCTAAGATTTCCTGGGAAAGCGTAACTTCATGCAATATGCTGCTCGAGAATTACGATTTTTCTCGACCATTTCCAGAAAGGAACAAGCAGTTCAGGGAAATCGGAAGAAGAAAGTCTGTTTACTTTCAGGATTTAGTCAGAAAACAGTGTTTACTTTACCGCTGCATGAATCAAGAGTTAGTTGCGTTCAGTGAAAATAGAAAAGGGAAGTTACATGAGACTTGGTGTAAGGTAGAAATATTACGCCACATTTCCTGTGTACTGTCCTCGAGAATCCGTTTTGTTTCCGTGGTTGTTGCACCGAATTCCGGAAATCATCCTTGCGTCATGTATTATCGAAACACTTTAGCTATAGCTATTTAGATCTTTAAGGAATCGTCAACTAACATGCCACTACTCATTGCAATCTGTTCCATTTCAAAAATTGATAACACTTAATACTATTTAAAGGTACTTAGTTACATCATTCAAACAAAAGAGAAAAAAGGTGTGAAAGTCAGGAATCACATCTTTAAATAAACTTAAAACCCCCGTAATTTAGAACGACACTTCTTTGCTCTAATTAGTGTTGATGAGGTCACATGCCGACGCCACTGAATCCTCCCAGTCGGTCACTAAGGAAAATTCCAAAAATGAAGATTTGCCTTCGGAAGTGCGCTACAGTAATCGGCAACTTCACACAGCGATTAATTACGGATAATCTAATTAAGCGACGGCTAGTCGTGGATCGAACTATTATTTCTTTTTCAAATCTGAGAATCATTTTTTTAATTGATTGACCCGTCAGTCAGGATTAACAAATATGTGGTCATTTTCGCTTCTTCGTTCATTCTGTAAACTTCTGGATGTCTAGAGGAATGCATTTTCTATTTTGCTCTTCACCACAATGACGCCAAGCACTGTTCATATCGATTTACTTTTATTTACTCCATGCTTTTATCAATTCAAACTTCCTCCTCAGTTCCATACTTTTTATTTGCTAATAATCTTTACATCATTGCCTGATGTCCTATAAATCAATCTGGATCATGGATCATCAGATATCTCTATACTCATAGAGTTAATTGTAAGTAACGACCGCTTTCGTACATCATGCAAATTATATTCTAACTTTTCAATTATGGAACAACTTTTTTTCTGTAAGGAGAATCAGTGTGAGAAGCAGCATGGTATGTTTATTGATAAGCCCAGTTAAAATCAATTTTTTCAATTGGTTGAAAGTATTAATTTATTTGTAGGTGATTTGAGTGCCGTATATTTATATTCCAATATATTCCCGCTGTCTCCGAATTTCATTTAGAATTCTGATATTTTTCAAACAGCTGAATCTGAGCACTTTTTCCGTGTAGCAGATTAAGTTATCGATTACCGTCATCGCAAAGCTCCCATTCATCCTGAGATTTATATCCTGCATCTATTTACTTTCCAGCAGCCTAATAATTTGTGTCAAAAAAGGTACGGTGTCCTGTAAGCAGTTGCAGGACTTGCATAACGAATTCATAACGAATGCCACCTGCAGCCATTTTTCGAGGCCATGAAATTTGAGATGGAACAGGATAATCTCAAAATTGTTAGCCACCAAGGATATTTTTCCATCTCGTTTCCATCTCTCCTCTTCAGCACAATTTCTCATCAAGATTTTCCAGCTGGAAAAGAGCATTAGAATGATAGTAAGGTCAGAATTCCAATAGAAACAGATTTTTTGGCATTCATTTGCTTCGAGTTCAAAAATTTAATAAATTTCCGTTCCAAAAAAATTTGAAACGTATCATAATGCACATTGTAGTAACTTCCGAGATTTATTAATAGTCTCGAAGACTTTCACTTTTTACAATTCTCGAAAATGTCATCCGTGCAATGTCTTCTTTGCGAAAGTATTACCATCACAGTGTTTTTCTGAGATTTCAGTGGTATAAATCTTTTATCTTTTTTGCCATCCTACAGTACAATTTTTGTCATTTGTCGAAAGCGTCAAATTGACAGTGACCACTAAAAAAGGTGTGAGCAATTATCAATTTTCGATTATAGACGCATCCATCCATCGATCTGAGATCCACGATATTGATAGGGATTCATTTTGCTCCCAAAATTACCTTCTCTTTAACTACGACTGTTCGAAGAGGCGGACTATTGATATTACACCTGCCTTTATGCCATTTGCTAACATCAAAGACATCCCTGTCTCAATCAACTTGCACCTTTTATAGATACTAGTGCAAATTATTCGGACCAATTAAGAGTTTCTTAATTTTGCTGCAGCCGGATTATCCCACTAATTTACCTTCTCATGTCGCTCAGGAATGTTGCTTTGATACGATCAAAAATAACGGAAACGTGTATGATACATTTGATATTCACTTTGACAATCGAAATTCATGATGAAAACGATCATTTAATGATCACTTAAACGAGTGTACGGGATTCAATCAGATTTGCAATTCCATAATAATTTAAAACTTTTGAAAATAGTTCCAGTTCTGGATGATCAATTTATCAGGCTGCATACTTCACTAACTTGAAAACATAGTCAGAAATATGGGACGTCTCTCTAATTTTTTTGTTTTATCTCATTGTTTCTTTCCTTATCTTCTTTTTGCTTTTCTTCTTTTCCCTTTCTTACAGCAAGTTTAAATTCTTTGATTTCTTCTTGCTACAGCAAATATTGCTAGCCAACTATTACTTTTCTTTTGTAGTTTTAAGTATGAACATTTGAGATAAATTCAAGATTCGTTAATTTAGCTTAAACTTTGTTTTGAGTTGTTAATCAATCAAAACAATTACTTCGAAAATGTATTTATCAGTCTTCAGTATAGTTAAAAGAGTAAAAAGTAGATTTAACAGAACATCAAATTCGGCAGATTTTAACAATATTATCCTATTCCTCATCTCAAACTATAATGTTAAGATGACTATATAAAAGTTCTGTTTCCTGGATAGCCTATCTACTCACATTTAACGTAAATAAAGGTCAATTCGCCGTTCAGTGACGTGTAAACGGATATGGATGCCGCTGATATGCTCTGCGGGGGTACCTTATACCAACCATTGTTTCCCAACAGGTGAAACCCGCAATCATCCAGTACTAACAGCTACTCCTTTAAAGAAAATGAAGAAAATAACTAGTACCTTAATACCTACTGTCATTCTACCAAAGTATTAATCCTTTCCGTTATACCATCAATCATCATCATATCAGCAGATAAGCCCTGTTTACTGTATTACGTAAGTAATGACGAATCGTAAATAAATTATATTGATTTAAGGTAACATGATGAAACCAAAATAATTGCATGTTATCATAAATTATTTTGGAATTAGAATTTTCGCGAAGTAATTAATTGTGACACTGAGGAATTGATTAATTAGAAAAGGTAGAGCAGAGACCTTCTTTTTGGGCTCCTAAATTGTTGATATTTTACCTATTTCCATAATGTCTCAGTTAGGCTTTATCTGAATTACAAAAATTAATCGAAAAGTAAATTTCAATCGTATCATTTCTTTGAATAATAACAAAATTATCTAGAAAGAAGAAATTTAATTCG
>NW_018108215.1:404715-406170 GCF_000183805.2 Loa loa | reverse complement strand
AATAATAATAATAATAATAACGATAATAATAATAATAAATAAATAAATAAATAGAATTATAATAGTAACAATAGTAATATTATATTGTTAATATTAATATATTATTATTACTATTATTGTTATTATTATTGTTATTGTTATCATCATCATCATCGGACATCATCTTTTGTTACTGTTGTCATTATTGTTGTCATCAACATCATTATTACTACCATTGCTGTGACATTTTTAGAAAAGTTTAGAAATTAGGACAAATTTTTTATCTTCCCGACATCTACATCACCATCATATCTACAGTATCTTGCATTCCTTTAAAACAAAATTTCGTTTTCATCACTTTTTTATTTGGATTAGACAATATCTCTGTAGACACATATTTCTTTTAATAAACTTTACTCAAATAGAAATAGTAGTGATATGTAATTATTTTTGTGTAGCGATACTATTAGTAATGGGTAGTAACTAAAAAAAAATGTAATAACAACAATAATAAAATGTATCGAAAAATGTATATACATAAAAACGAATAAAACATATCGAAAGATATTATTTTTGGAAACAGAATTTTTATCAAGTTTTTTTTTCGAATCTTTCTTTCAAAATATTTCAATAAAAAGACTTTTTCGTTTTCCTTTTTTTCGTAATTACATAGGATTGAGCATTACGACAACAACAAACAACAACAACAACAACAACAACAACAACAACAACAACAACAACAACAACAACAACAACAACAACAACAACAACAACAACAGCAACAACAACAGCAACAACAACAACAACAACAACGGCAACAACAAACAACAACAGCAATAACAACAACAAATATTATTTAAATATGATATGCAAAGCTTTGATTTGCATTTTTGCAGAAAATTTATCACCTTTTCAATTTTTATTTGCCATTTTCAATTATTTTTAATGTTAGGAATCAAAAAATTAATAAATTTTGTACTTTATTTATTTTCTTTTACTTTTTTTAATTCATTCATTATATCGCATAACATGTGTTCATAGTTAAAACGACGATATGAGTATAGCGGTGGGGCAGGGGAAACAAGGAAGAATGGATGGGGACAAAAATTTCAATAAATGAAAGAGTTTTTCATTTTGCTTATATCATCAAATATTCCAAAAATAAATTTTATCGGACATTTACATTTTCATTTCCGTTACTCATTTCCGTCATTTTTTTTTCTCCTTCCATTGTTATATTATTTAGTGTTATTGTTTAATTCGTTGATGAACAACTAATTTGAAAAAAAAACGAAAATAAAATGAATGAAATATGAGGCTATCAAAGAATACAAATAAGCAAAACAAATGAAAGAAACATAGGAATTTGATAACATCAATCAATTCGTGTATATTTCAGGATATAAAATTGGCTGAAGATTTGATAATAGTAGCAATAATTATTATTTGATTGATTAATTGAATAATTAATACTAG
>NW_018108215.1:384882-404074 GCF_000183805.2 Loa loa | reverse complement strand
AATAATAATAATAATAATAATAATAATAATAATAATAATAATAATAATAATAATAATAATAATAATAATAATAATAATAATAATAATAATAATAACAATAATAATAATAATAATAATAATAGTAGCAAGTTGTGATACTAATTACTTGATTCTCTAGTTAATTACAACCTTTTTTTTTAAATTAGATTTATCTCTAACTTATCGCAGCATTCGATGTTGCTCGTTACTTTAATTAAATGATAAAGCGAAGAAAAATAAATAAACGGCACCCGAAATATTCCTTCTTTATTTTTTTAATACAAACAAAAAATAATTGGGAAAGCAAAGAAAAATAAAATTTTGAAAATAATCTGAAATGATGCATGATCTTAAATTGATTATATCAGTAGAAATTGTGTCATGAAATCTAGCAAATCAACATTCTTCTTTTATTTGATTAATTGTATAATCATTAATTATGGCATTCATAATATAGGACAATCGGGACAATCGAACGTCCAATAAAATGGTTTATCCGATTTATTCCGTTTTAGAAAAAGCCTCCGTCTTCTTTTTGAATATTTTAAGGAATATAGAGGAAAAAAAGTTCACTTTGTTGCTTTAATTAGATAGTTGCTGTAATTGGATTTTAATTACAAGATCAAATGATAAATTATCAAATCGTATTAGATATTTTAACGTTTGATCATTTAACATAATATTGAATTTCAAGTTCGCCTTTACAACTATGAATATGCTATGCGTACATGACGGCTTGTTATATGTTGAAAAGTTGTACTTAATTTCAGTAATATAACTGAATCTAATACTTGAGACAAATCAAATCAAGAATAGGAATACTCATAAAAACACATACAAGCAATACAATTTCTGATTGCTCCTTTTCTTTCATATTCGTTTTCTTATAGAATCCCGGTTCCGATTTTGTTATCTAAAGAAGCATTAGGGAAATATCTAAATGTTTTAGAATAATAGCACTTATTGGATAGTTCATTTCCCTATTCTATCATCTGAATGATCTTTAGACTAATGACTATTCCAAAAGTTGATAAGCAATTTCATTAAATAATCCATTCATTTATTCGTTCATTTCAACAATTTCTATCATATACAGATCATTTCAGCGAGGGAAAAAATCCCGACCATATTTTGTCTTTATTTAATTTATCCACCAGTGACATTCCTTCTTCAAACTATACGAATCATTCATTCACTTGCTTTTTCGGTATATATCATGAATAAATTTGAAAAATTCAGCAAGACCACCATCGAAAGAATATTTCACCACACTATCCTCCTATTAGATAAGTATGGTTGAATATGTGTCGTATGTGTCAACCTGCCATATTTTTCTTTTTTTTTTGTCTGGTTCGTGGTTTTTTCGTCACAGTCAAACAGAAAAAATTTTTTGTATAAAGAAATGAGAAAGTTAGGATAGCGTAGCATTACCCTTTTGTTTGAGTTAATTTTCAGAAATTTGTTGCTTCACAAAAGGAATAAAAGTGAAATGTAGTATGATTTCCCGAACCTGTCTAATTCATTTCATAAAAATTTTCGTAAATATGCCCGAAATTAAGAAATCTTTTTGACCACATTGAACAGCAGCAACAACAGCAACATTCTCGACAACTGACAGAACGAAACAGTTTGAAAATAGGCAATATGAACCTGTTTAAAGGTGCTCAAATGTACGTCACATCCGGCGTTATAACGCTATTTCGTTGTAATTTCTGATTCTTTACAATATTCTTTGCAGTATATATATATGTATATATATATATATATATAATGATGTATATTGAAGACATATTAAATTTGAAAGCTATGATTCGTGTTACAGTAAGAAAACACAGATCAACTACGTTTTTAACCGATAAACAGTGTTTGCTGCAATATCTAAAGATTTAAGACCTGCCTATAGATGAAATTAAATTTTAACTTCCCATGCACTGTGGAATATCACATATACATCAATCAGTAACAGAATGACTATTTGCAAATATTCAAATCCCTGGTTGAAAACCAAAACCTGGAGGTTTTGGTGGTGTTGTAAGCGTCGTTAGGCCACTGATTGGCTCTGCAGCTGTACGACCACTTCGTGGACCAGGTTTTGGCCGTTTACCTGCTTTAAATTCATCCAAGATATCGCTGATATCCTTCGGTGTCAAATCTTCATAATAATCGTCATTGATCTAAACTACAAGTTATGAGCAAATTTTTGACATTCGAAATAAGATTCAATTCAAATGCAATTCACAAATAATTTGAAAGAGCGAAACGGCCACGAGAACTGTAGCTAAAAAAATTCAACCAGGATCTCGATGAGTCAATTGAATCACAGTATGTCCAGATTATTTATGTAAAATCTAGATACGACGAAACCTCACCTGAACCATAGGTGCATTAACACATGCACCAAGACATTCCACTTCGGCCAATGTGAATAAACCATCACTTGTTGTCTCACCAACTTTGATACCTGAAATAATCAATTCCTAGTCCCGTAAAGCATCATGAAAATGACTCATTTACTTCCATGAAATTAAATTTTCTACAAAATCCTACTTGTGTTACTTGCTAATCTATGAAGCTAATGAAGCTAAACACTGATAAAAATGATAATCTTTTAAAGTGCTAAATCTTGCTTCAGCACACAATTTATATAACTGGGACGATAAGTGAGGCATGAAATGCAACAGTTATGAAATACAGAATCCATAAAAAGTCGTTTCAAGTTGTAGAATAGACAATATAACAGCGAATTCTTTTCCAGCATCAATAACACAGACAAATGATTTATTATTGCGAGCAACCGATAAACTTGTTCCATTACCAAGTTTTTTAGTAATAGCTTCCATAATCGATTCAGCACCTCGAAGCATACATGGAGTTGTCCCACACACTTGCACAAAATTCTTCCCCATTGGTTTTCGATTAAACATTGAATAAAAAGTTGCCACTTCGTACACTCGCATTCGTGCAATTCCTAAGTAATAAAAGCGGATTCTTTTTTTTTTATAAGGTGAAAATTTTTATAAGGAAATCCAGAATCCACTAGAAATTTTAACACTTCAACTGCATTAAATCACAAATTCATCCTAAAGCATGAAGAATAGAACGAAAAAAGACAAACCCAAAATACGAGCAACTTCATGCATCGCCGAAATCGGTAACCATCCATGTTGCCGCTGTGCCAAATCTAACATGGGAATAAGTGCACCACACTAAAAGATAGCATTATGATGATATTATATTATGCTCTTATTATAAGTTACTCTGCAGCTACAGAAAAATAAATATTCAACCAACGGACTAATTAAAAGACAAAGATGACAAAAGATACGACAAATACGACAAAAGATGCTCACATATAACAATCCCCAAACATCAAACAATCGCACTAGCGTGAAAAGCATGCTTTCGCCTTACTTTAATTTTCTGAAACACTTATGCATCTTCAATTTTTCATTTGAATTACCATTTACTACGATATAAGGAAATTTTGGTGTCATCTAAGACTATAAAAAGCGTATTGAAACGACATTTGACGTCTCAGAATAAATTATTGAATGGCAGAGTAAAGATCGTTATCGGATGCAGTAAATGGTGATAATATTGATCACATCAAAAATAAGAAACAAACGAAAAACCACCTTATATTCTGGTGGATATTTTGAAACCATCACTTCTATACGCTTCATATTTTCTGGTGTGAACTTAAAAGGTGTCTTGCAGTTGTTAATTTCGCTGTCGCGATGTACAACCAAACTATCACCTGAAACAAATGATATTCAACTGCAACATTCTTCTCAATAACAACCCAATTAAGGAGAATTCAATACATGGCCATGGCTGATTTGTAATTCTTCTACAACCGACCGTAAATTATCTTTTCAAAGATGATTTTAAATACTGATAGTCTAAGCTTCTAATTTAATTCACACAAAAGTTAGGATAACGATAACCACTCGAACTGTTTGGTTATTTCCAACTACAATCTAGCGCTTTCTTGAACTTTATTGAAACCTTCACGATACATTCTGTCATGCATCAAGATAATGTAACGGCTCCTATATTTATAAACCAAGATCAGATGCAAGATTGGCTTTTTAAGAGGATTAGCTAATATATCCTACAAATTTGCGCCATATCTGCGGCAGCTATTCTCAGTGAAGTGAAACATGCTGAACGTGAAAAACAGCTTATAATGTAGGGATTTTTAGGATTAACCAATTGTATAATCAATATTAATGTCGTTAAATCTTTTCAAAGTCTAATTTCATACTTTTTCCTTTATTTCCCAAAGAACAGACTTGCTATTTATTTCCATATTTATGAAGATAAAATAAAATGATATCCACCTTCTCCATCAAAGAAAAAAAAGAACAAAAAACAAATTCCATCCAGAAATATTTACTTGACCATCGTTTTGGTAATGAAACGATACATCTCGCAACATATCGTCCAGAAATCACTTGCATTACTTTCTCCGACAAGGCTGAAATACTTAAATTCTATTCATTGCAGATATACAGAAAAGAATAATGATTACGGATCATTCTGCCAAAAAAAAAAAAGAAAAAAAGAATAGAAAAAGAAGTAACTCCTTCTTTCAAAGTGCATTAGCTATTAAATCAACGGTAAATGATGTTTACTTATCCATAAAAGTTCGACAGTATCAAATGATCTAAGAAAACGGATGGACGAAACAAATTTAATGCGTATCAATGTCAAACTTTTCCAAACATCTGCAAATATTGCTGAAATAAGCTGAAATGCTGCGCCCTGCTTAAAGTTTTACCATCATCAGAAGATCAGGAAGTATATCGAACGATCAGATAGTTTTGATGATTTCTTATCGCAAGTTATATTCGACCAAAATATAACACCAACAAATAGATCTAATTGGATTAAACTTACATACGCTCCGAATCCCAATAATTTCGAAGACATTTTATAAAAAAATATTTTACAAAAAAGCTTATGGTAGCTTTTGTTTCTGTACAAGTTTACAGTTAACTTACAAAAGAAACTTTTTATTTGTAAAAATACAGCACATGACAAATTAATTAAACATAACGGAAGAGAAAAACGAAAAAAAAACGATTTTTTCTAAACATTGATAAACGATCATTTATAGACAAATGTATTAATGAAATGGAAAAGATAACTGCAGCTTCCGCACTGATTTATTTATGAAATTGAAGTACATACATATTTTTCCTATTTTACTTTCCACTTCACTTATACCCACTGTTAATATATTTTTCTCAAAACTTCTATTCTACCTCAATTTATAACTTCTCATATCTTATTGCTTAATATAGTTATTTATGCATTTTTTTCTAAGAGATGCTAAGAAAGAAAAGAGGTTAAGATATAGAAATAAACATTCAGATCGTATATTTGGGATAGATCAAATCATTCAAGCAATTTAATTATCAAACAGAATTGACGAAGAAAGATTAAAGTGATAACATTTATCAGTTAAGCGATAAAGAAAGAATTTGAAAGATAAAGGATGGCAATATTGAGGACAAAAATTTATAGATAATGTGGGAATTTTCCTGATAAGCGCAAGAAATGAAACAATAAAAATCCTTCAATCTCACTGAATTAGCTAAAAGTGACGAATGACATATGCTATGTATTGAAAAGTTCTACAATATACATGCATAGATAAACTGTTATAAAAGGTATAAAACTGAAAATTATCAGTATTGCTGTGTATGAAATGCTGCTAAGAAACATACCAATGAGAATATGGATTAAATTAAGTATCAAAGTAGCTATTCAAATTTTGAATCAACGATTGGAAACAGTTAGAAGTATGAGAAAAAACGACAATTAGAAAAAACAGGTACTTGGCGTGAAATATTTTGGAATTAAAGAATTGCAGGTTAGCTTAAAATGTCTCAATAAATCCGAACAAAAAAAAACTCGTAGCAAATTTGAAGTGTATGCTAGCTTGATAAAGAGAAAATCAGGCTTAGAAAAGAAACCATGAGCACAATAAAATTAGCAATAAAAATTTGGTTTTGCAAAAATTAGATTAAAAGTTGATGAAAAAAGGCGAAATGATTTCAACAAACAAAGGTTATCGAGATGACAAAGAAAATTATTCATAGAAACAAAATATATGTTGTGCAGGTGAACCCGCGATATCTAATTTCATCGATACAGTCCCTGAATTGAAGCATCAAATATCACGGGATAACCTGCTTTTTCCTCTTCGCTTCTTGTCTTCTCTTTTTCCTTCCGTACTTCTGTAACATTTATCCATTTCGCAAAGTTCGCTCCAATATTGAAATATACTCGAAAAATCCAATTTAAAATGCATCTTACCAAAAAATCTAAATCAGTCTATATGAGCAAACATAATCAGCCATGCACAATTGAAAGAATGGAGAGTCTTGCTTAGTAATAAGCATCAAATCGTAAAAATGTAAGCAAACAAACTAAAATAATCACTTTTGCTTATTTCCTACTAAAAGAAAAAGGAAAACAATCGAAAACACTTTAAAATAAAGAAATTGTAAAACAAATGAGTTGCTCAGCTAAATCTGAAATAGATTCACCGAAAGACAATCCGATAAGAATGACTACACTCTCCAAGCTTCATTCTGAAGTGAACCCATATCCAATACTTTATATTTCAGAATTACAAATATTATATATCGGTTAATATTGAGTAACTAGAATCTTGAAAGCATGCCAAGTTAATGATTCGCTAATTCTACAGAAAGATAATGTTATCTCACTGTTTACTGGACTAAAACATTTGAATAGTTGAAAAAAAAAGAAAAACAAAACTGATCTGGCGCTAATAATTTATGGCGTTCATTCTAGCAGTTTGTCTTGCGTTGAAATTTGAGTCCGTTTGCAACAACATGAAATACGTACAACTCTGACTGACAAAAAAAGAGAAACTTTAACAAGGATGAGATAATGACATAAACAGAAAATTCAACGATAATATAAAAAGAAATAAATTAAGCCTTTTTAACCAGCGATATTTCAAAAAATTAGAAAATCATCATCGAATTATCGCAAAATTGATATTACTAAGTGCATACAAGTTCGACACTCATCTCTCTAACGCAGATTATGGCAAAAGAAAAAAAGAAAATTGAAAAAATATGAAGTAAAACGACCAGCACAAAATAAATCCAGAAATCCGGATGACTATAACGAAAGACATTATAACGGATAGAAATAATTTCAGGAAAAAAAGAAAAACTGTTATTAATTAAGCGTAGCAGTGCGGAATGAATCGAAACAGTAAAAATTGAAACTTTTTTAAAAAATATTCTGGAAAATTATGTGATTGCGATAAGAGACAAGTCAATCAAATCTCTTTCCTTATTGTTTCCTCCTCTGCAATTCTGCCACCTGAAAAAGCAAAAAACAAAAAGGAAAATGTATATCAAAATATACAAAGTTTTGCATACCGCCATATCTTTTGCCTCATAAGAGTATACTTTTTTAATCAGTATGTTATTTAACTCTATTTCATGAAATGAAGATTAAAAAATGCAGCTTAATTCATTTCAACTAATACAGATGAATAAATAATGAAAAACTCCAAAATATGTCATCCATGTCTAGCAAATAATTTTGAAAGTTCACACTTGCCTTTTCATTGTACAATCTTTCCTCTTCAGAATCTTCATCATCGGAATTGAAACTATCACTACCATGATAACTTTCCGAAAGCTGACCAGCATCTGCAGTCTCATCTGATGGAACTTGCATGACTGATGTACCAAAGAAAGTGCGAGGTTTTAAAGATGACGCCTGACACATCATCGTTTCATTTTCTTTATCGATGTGAAATTTGTGTTGCATATGAACATCCCGTGAACTAGCGCATATTTCAGAAGGGACCACATTTTCAGTTCTTAGATTACTTGCATGATTTGCTGAAATAAACTATTAAAAATAGATGAAATATTTATACAGTCATGTGCAAAAAAAAGAAGGGAACATTTCTAAATTATATCTAACATCCAATCTAACAAAAGATAAGACTAGGAATTTCTGGAAAATTGAACAGCGTTCAAATTTTAACGAAATATTGGCATTCATAAGCAACAACATACCACTATCAACAACTAAACTCCTCGTATCACTTAGACTATTCTGCAACCTGATCTTAGTGGAAATCAATGGAATTCGATTTGCAGCGACAGCAGCAGATGAGTAATTCATACCAACTGGACCAGCTGCAAATGGAAATTTTCGTTTCCCTAAAATGAACCTTCTCCAGCAATCATTCATTGATTAGCAAGCAAAACTGCAACAGTTAACGATTTGGTCACTTTCGTACAAGCTTCAAAAAATAGACACTCAAGCTTCTTGCCAGCTAATACAACTGCTTTAACTAATGGGAAAAAAAAGATCACCGGATCTCCAACAAATCCACCTTTTAAAACAAAATTTAAAAACAAGCTAAAGAGACGAGTAGCTTGTCCCTATATTTTGTAGATTTCAATTTATAAAGTATAAAATGAGGAATTTCTTTTAATTTTGACAAGAAACAAATTCAAAATAAAGTTGATGTGATGTGGTATTTACGTTAACATATTTTAAGCATCCCTATTTACAGAAGTGAAATAATTTCAGGGACAGTAGCATGTATGTAATTATTATTTTTACTTGACGAAATCATAGATTCCGAGATTTCCAAACCAGCAAGTCGTCGTATTTCATGATCCGCAACGCGTAAATTAGCTGAAAGTGCCTTGATTTGCTTCTCATAATTTACGCATCGTTCACGCCAGTGACCTTCGATAAGACCGCTTTGATAAGCAGAAAGGACGGATGTCGTCTGCAACGGCACTTGTAAGCGACAGAGTATTGCATGAGCGGTTAAATCTTCTGAATTTAGCGTAAAATAGTAACTTGTAACATCGGTTTTTTTCTAAAATTCTTGGAAATTAAGAAATAGCAAGTCTGCCATTTAACTAGTTAAAAAATACTAAACTTATCTACCTTAAATGTCTAAATCATTCAGAAATTCGATTTCAGTAAAGTTGTTAAAGCAATGCTAGTGAATTGAAAACAGTTAGTTAAATCCTTTCCGAATCTAAAAGGAAATTAGGATGGACATTTTAGATTTGCCACAACTTTTTTACGTAAATGAAATTCAAGTGAACTGATAAAACAATTTTTTTCTTGAACACAACAAAAACAACCACGAATTAATTTTTAATTTTGATTTTACCATTTGCGCCGAATCCATTGGTTTCAAAAAAAATACCCATTTTCCATTTGGCGTCTTCTTCTTTCTCTACTCCTTTGTAAAACATCCAATCTGAAAATGAACAGACAATTTCAAAATAATCGAATAGATTTCAACAATATCAATATTGCACTGATATACTAAAAAAAAATAAGTGAATCCAGGAAAACTATCGTCATTGCAGCATGGATAGCAAACATCTGAAAGAAAAATAATCCATCGAAGTATCATAATGAAAGATGCCACTTTCGCAGGCATAACAACAATCTTCGAAAAATTAATTCAGTCCTTTCAACACTAACCTCCTAATTTTTAATTCCGTAGGAAATGTGTCGAGAGATTCTTCGTCGTTATTTTCCGAATGTTTAATATTTTCACAGTTCTTGTAAGATACTTCTTGCGACCGATCCATTTTGGCACAAGAATTAAATGTATCGGTAATCAGCGCATCATCAGGTCTAAATTCAAAATCATAATTACAGCCTAATTATTCACCCTGATTTCATAAGAAAGCTGCACAAGTGTCTAGAAATCAGAGCGCATACCTCGATCAAAATGTAAACTGATTAACATTTGATGTGCATCACAGAAAGCTTTCATCTTTTATGACAAGCATTGCTAGTAAAGCTGTATTGGACTTTTTATTTCTTTCATCATATCAAAATATGACTGAGTCATCTGTACAATGACATAAAACTTTCTTTTACAAAATAACATGTTGATCCTTTTTATCAGACAATTTACAACCAAAAAATGCAACTCATATAAATTTATATAGTTGACACATAACAAGACATGACCAATTGCACTTCGATCAACTGATCGCAGGAATTGAAATATAATATTATACAAAGTTGTCCCCAGTGAAAAAAAAAAGCTCACTGTTGCTTTTCCGTTGTTGGTGTGAATTCTGAGCATTTCGCCAAAACAAACGGATTGAACTTGTTCCGCACTTTTTCAATACCAATCATCCCATAGCCACAGAATCCAGCCAACACGTAAATGATAACAGTGACAAATGGAAGCGAAGGGAAGAAAAAGTACACCAGAAATATAGGCAATAATTGATCATCCACGCTTAATGGCAGTTCGCAACCAGGAGCACTCAAAAAACTGGAAAAAATTCACGTTATTTTGCATTTTCAGATTCAATATTATTCATGGGACTAGTAAATCTACATAGAGGAAGAACGAAGAACTCCTGGAGCTCACAAACCAAGCTTCTAACGGAAAGTTTTGAAATAAGTACATAAACGCATCTCAATTATTTAATAAATTAGATGATTCATTGAAATCGGATTTTTATCTTTCTTTTCAAATAAAATTAATAGTGAAAAAAATCAGCTTAGTTCTTTGAAGTATCTTTTAAAAATTTAGGTTAATGGCGCCTTCTTCCTTCTCTACAGATATCAACTTATCATGAGGAAAATACTAGTTGTATACCTGTTGCCGATAGATGTTAGCCTCGAAAAAGTATCCGATTTCAAATCACGCATCATTCCATGCAACCATCCTGTCTGCCCTTCCATAATTGTTTTGTTTAGGGAACATCTGCATAAAGAAATAAAAAATATTTCGTGGTAATAAAGCAGAAGCTTTTAGCGATCTAAATTACGAGCTAATAAAGTTATTCTAACAATTTAAAAAGCAACTCGATAATAATGAGTGTTACTCCAAGTCATGATAAATCAAAAGTGCATATTTCCAGATACTCAGGTAACTTAGAGGAAATAATACAAGCTGAAAGGGTAGGCCAAAACAGTCAGGAATTTTGACCAGCGACAAGAATTGAGGAGAGCTGACATTCAGAACCCAAAAATGATTTTTTGTTGTACTAAAGTGAATGTGAACATGTAGCTGCTGCATTTTGGGTGATAGACTGCTTTATTGAAAATAAACTAGGCTACAAATTTATAAAATAATTAACAGGTAGAAAAGCAACCTCACGGAATCCAGAATAACTTTTTGTTCCGAAATAGTACCACTAAAAAAGCTGTAGTGAAGAAGTATTACAACTGAGACAAACGAGAGACTGGTAGTAATGCAAAATAGACCTGGAAGTAAGGTATTCTATAGCTTAAAAATTTCAATTTAATAATATTCATCTTCAAAGATCTAATAAAACGAAAAACTTTCTCATTTCAATCAACAATGCAAATATTAAACAAAAAAATTTTCGTTTGTGGGAAAAATAACTGGAAAAAAAAACTAAGGAAGAACAAAATGAAGAAAAATAAAGTATATGGATAGCATACTTCGCCAAAAGGAAGCCATTTGTGAGTAGGCGTTTTTCTTAGCATCATCACGACCAAATAATCCCATATGATCATCAGCGTGGTCCACAACAAGTGCTATTTGGTCTCGTTTTTTCGATCCATTTGAAGTTTCGATTGTCGTGTTATCTGAAAATTGTTTTACTCCAAATATATGACGCAAAAAGTGCTTTTCTTCCCACATGTTATGCTAAATTTGTGTTTAAGAGATTATAAAAAAGAGATCATAGAACATTTGTTACCTTTATCATATTTGCGAAAATAAAGAAATGCAAGCAAAAACACGATAAAAGTGGCCAAAACCGGACCATATAGATTTGCCGCACTTCTTACCGTGTGAAATCCGAAATAACAAACACCGGTGATACCATCCGTTTCAATCTAAACAACAAGAGATGAATACGAACAAATGTCCCTTTTCTTTCTGGATAGACCACCCGTCATGATGAATAGCAATGAACATCGCACAATAGAGTAATATTAATTAAGACAATTATCTAGACAGCGTCCCGCGAAGTAATAATGAGGAGCAATAAGCTTATCTATGTTAACGAATAAAGAACAAACCTATTGGGGTCAATATTTTGATAGTGACCCAAAGAAGTTTTTATGCGACATTGATTCAGTCAACTGAATTCTCTATATTTCAATCACTTTAATTTCAGTTTATATTTTCTCTCACTAAATTTTAAATTGATTATTAATACAACAAATGAATACTTACAGCATCTGTCCATAATGCAATTGTAGCCAGTGAACCAGCCGCCAAATAACAAATAAGAAAAAAGCAGCGCAAATTAAGGTGATTATGCTTATTCCATTTAATTGTTTGGTCAGAACTGAATTTTGGTCGACCGATTTGAATTGCTAATGCAATCAGTAACCAAAAGAAGCCAGATAATATCGCAGTATGTAAAAGCCAAAACTGAATGCTGCACCAATCTAATAAACCTCTGAAGAGTTTTTTAATCCTTTATTTACTAAATTTCTAAAGGTAGCATATGCCGATGATGAACACAGATGAACAGATAAATTTAACTGAAGGACTAAATAAGTTACATAGTAAATCTCTAACTCCGAAAACTAGGCATATTTAATGTTTAAGCAGCAACGATGAACAGGAACAGGAAGGAAGTCTGTAATTTTTTAAAAATAAGAACTTCAGTGATTCTTATTTATTGCTGATCTCACTAGATCTTAAAGGCTCATGACGTCTCAGAGGCCAAAGCTGTTCACTGCTCAATTCCGAAATCTTCAATTTCACAAATGAGCTCGCAGAGCAAGGATGATTTTCTCATCATAGACGCCCATATTAAGTTCGCTACCTATATATGTATATATATATATATATATATGTATATATATATATATATAAAGATTCAGTTAAGAATTGCCAAAGTATTTTTACATAATCTCATTCAATATGAAAATATGTTGTCTTATAACACAATATGTGGCTAAGTAAAACTGCTAAAATACCTTAAAACTTTTGCATCACGTCTTAACATATCGAAACACATTGCACGTTCTGCCACTCGATCAGCATAACTCAGTAACCATATGAACCAATGAACTGATGCACATAAAAGTGCATGGGTTAATGAATAAACGCAAAGATCACTCGTGAAGAGAAGTGAGAAGATGAACAAATAAAGCTGAAAGAGATGTCTTTTCAATGTAAAAGTAATTTCCTTCTTTTTAACATGGAGTCAAATTGCCAAAACCAATCCAGAACAGAAGATAAGTAATAGTTCCTCATTAATAATCAGTGCTCCTGAGAAGTGAGTATGCAAAAACGAACTAACTCTGGTTTCTCTGAAATCAGAGAGCTAATTGGTTGAAGAATTCAGTAGTCATAGCAAGATTTTACGAACTAAATACTATCATAAAAAGAAAATAATCTTTCGTGCTAAGTTACCGCTAAATAAAGCCTAGTGCATTTAAGCATGACTTGAGCTTCTGAAATTGCATGGTAAAAGAATTCTATCCAAGAAAATATTCAATCCTTACCGTACACACTAGACCACCAACAACAATAAATAAAGAAAAGGAGAAAATTAACGTCCTGAAACCATCGTATAACCACTTTGAGCTAATTAGAGGTGACCTATAAAAAATCATTACATGATATTAGATGTATGAATTGGATTTGTAGAAAACACATTTCCAAGAAAAAATACGCTTAAAAACTAAGGGTAATTGCATACCTGCACGGAAGATAACAATCATCGATAAGCGGTCGAGCCATTGGCTTACTATGACTTATTCCACCAACCAAAGGCCAGAGGCACTGCTTTAGTTCCATCTTTGAGGGTTCTTTGTCATAAGGCATCTAAATGGAAACAAAAACTGAATTGAATCTAATCCACTGTGACAGTTTCGGGATAATAAGTTTAAGTTACTACAAGTTACCTAGCGTAAGCCAATGTTTAGCATATAGAAAGTAATTTTTTTACCCCAAAATTTCAGGATCTGAGCAGAGTCCTGAAATTTTGGTCGCAGTTTCATAAAGCAATGCTGATGGAGTGGATTCACTTGCTTATCTTAACATTATAGCAAGAAGCAAGAAGACAATAGATCCCATCAAATTCCTTAACATTTCAAAAGTTAATTGTTAACTATCTAGCAATCGTACTAGTCAGATGTTTCGACAGTATGGCAAACATGTTCATTTTGAGATAAAAGGAATTATTATTTGCCACAGAAGACAAGTTTTAGAACATCAAAAACTTTACGTTTAATTTGCTATGCTGTTGCAAAGATCTATTGTGTTATTGGGGCACACAAACAAATAAAATTTAAAGCCAAAACTTTCAAAGACTTATCTACGGTAGTACAGTATTTAAGAAAAATCGTCTTACGAAATACGAAATTCTTTCAAAGAGAATTTTTGGTAAAGATCAACGAAGCAAACAATGCCATTTTAGCTATCTTTTTTTCTCATACAAACTACAGCTACATCGTACTTTCCAGTTTATAACGCTTTGTTATTTACCGTGCAAGACCCATCCGAAAAAATCCGTCTTCCGTTCTTCGCTTTGATCGTATCTGAACAGTTGACAAAACTAGGCCAGAGACCATTTTCCAAGAGGAAGTCACATTTTTCAACTGCTTGCTGACACATATCCTTCCGAAACACTTGCCATAATTCAATTTTGCCTGGCTGCAATTTGTCGGATAATTTCGGAATTTAGCAAAGTAATTGTGCGAAGCTACCAGTAGTAATATGATCTTTTAACTTCCTTCTTTACTTTAGAGTCCCTCTTTTAATATGAACGAATTCTCTCTTGGGCTTTAACTTGAAGTTTAGCTGATACGTATTCCGACAGAGTAGTATGGAAATAACAAAAGATACAAAACTATCTCGTCAATCAGCGCGAGATGGCCTGACCATGAATGGATCACTTACAACGAACCGACAACAGATGGCCTCTGTAAACTGTCAAATTAATTTCTTTTAATCTTTTATTAGCTGTATACGTTACGTAACAAAATATACCTTGTCCATTGAAACTTCGAAATACGCTCGATTAGAGCATGGCCTATACGCCACAGCACACAGCAAAGGCCCCAATACTGACCAACATCTACAAACCAGTTGCGAATTAATAGCAATATAGATTGGAAAGTGTCATATCCGATGAAATTTTTATAAGTCAGACAAGGAGTGTTTATAATATATAATGTTTTTTCTCTTCTTTTTTACGAAGGTAATCCGTTTTTTCTCTCCTCTCTTACCCTGCCAGCTTAGGATAGAAGCGCGTGAGATTGGACTCGAATAAAGCAGAACTGATTCTGATTAGATCAACCCATATAAAACCTTTTGGCTGTTTTCATAATACTCGCAATACCTTCATAAAATCTAGCTTTACCTTCGGCTTTACTTTTTGTAAGGCTTTCATAGAGGTGAATGTGCTATGAACAAGTAATCGTACCGAGGGAATTTGCAGAGAACTTCATATTTTGACAATGTAGCTATGACATTCGCAGTTTCAAAGGTATAATTGTAGCGGATGGGTATTCCAAAGCAAGTTTCTGTTGGAGATGGTGAAATGCATAATCCGGTAGTACGATTTACATATTCCAAGCGACACTCCTCATTACAAGCCCAATCAGAATGAATACAGTTCGCATGGTTATAAAATATCTGCAAAATGCGAATCTGATTTTGAATAGCGGTGATAGATACTAGAAATAAACTTCTAGTTTTCTTATCAGTAAATGAAGGATTTAGAGAAGTAAAATCTGACAATGATGATAGAATAACAAGAAAATTGAGAATAACGAAATAATAACAGGATAAGTAATAGACAAAGAATAAATAAAATAACTGCTTAATAAAGTGCTAAGAAGAAATCACAAACTAAAATATTGAAATTTTTATTGCAGCAAATAATTTTTCAAGCCACAAAAGTCAATCAAATCAAACTACCTCTTTATGTCGTGCATTTACTAAAATAAGATCTTCTGATTTCTAAAATTGCCTAAACCCCCTCTAAGTGATTTTACAATGTCGCTCATGAAACACTGCTTCAGCATATCAGCAGTCTTTTCGTGGTATGAGAGGGAGAATTTGTAATAGTTTCACTTTCCGAACAATATCCGTTTCAAAACCATACCTAAATACATCTCGTTCAGCACTACAACGTAACACGAGGAAACTAAGTCGGGATGCCGAAAGTTAAACAACTTTTGCCTTCACCAATTAACCCTAGTAAAGACAGAAATTGGTTAACTTTCGATTAGATATATGACTGGTAATTTAAAAAAATTACGGATTCCTATTATGGATGACTGGAAATTTAAGAAGAAAAATTATATATCATTTTGCACCTGTTTGATGTATTGTTCGCTATGACCCACGGCACGTCCAGTGCGTCCGGAATTCCCTTTAATGGCATAACATTGTGGAGGTTTATTCAGTACCACAAAGAAAAGTATGCACAAAAATAAACACATTTTTTCCGTGTATGGATAACCATATCGTTGCGCACAATTAGCACTTCCTGAAAAATCGAAAATTTTTTCCATGACAGAAGGTACAGAACGATTCAGCAACTGAAGAAATAATATGAACAAAAGAGTGGTACTGCTATAATTTGAATTCCTATTAAATTGCTGCGAAATCAATTCATTTTACTTGTTTAAATCAGACTAAATGGAATTAATTTGATCCATTTAAATTTCGAATAACTAGAGTTGGATTATTTTACACGTTTGGGTCATAGCTCCAACTTAAATTTCCATTAACTTAATCAAAACGAATTGATTTAACTGGTTAAAACTGCATTAAGTGAAAACTGAACTCAACTCGTTCAAATTCTCCAAGAATTATTGCAAAACCGATTTCAAACAGCATTTCCTTTCACTTTAATTACTGTAAATTAGTCTGACGCACTTGGACTTGAGAAAAAAAAAAGGATAAGACTACCTACCTTGTCCCATAGTGCCTTTGACTTCAACTAACACAAAACTCATCTTCTAAACCTCACGAAGATCTATCTTAGGGGGCGTGTACGATCACGTCAAGCTATTCATAAACGGTCAACAGCTCCCTCCTTCTTTTCTCATCTCATCAAATTCAAATCCTCCAATCGCACTCTACAATTCATCACCAGAAGTCTTGACCTCACTGACTCCTCCCCTACAGGAACACCACGAACGAAAGAAATCTCTGACGGAACAGGTCAACTAACCAAAAAACCGATGATATTGCGGAAGTAGACAGATATATGATTAAGCGGCCGGAAAAATACGCCGGAGATCGGATGGTAAGGTAATGTAAAGAAGCGAAAAAACAAAGATGTGTATAAATAAAAGTAAGAGATTAGGTCAAGACAATTTATGCATTAATGTAATTAATGAAGAAGGCTAAAGACAGCGGCAAAATTTTTTGAACTTTTCGGAGGCAAGGACGAACGAAACAAATATATATATATATAGTCGCCTATTACTTACTAATAAGAGTGGAAAATTTTTTGGAAGTTACATAGTGATAAAATTGAACGGATAAGTTGGAGAAATCAGACTTTTCGACAAAACTAACCACGAAGCTAATGTTGATCTTGTCCACGAAACATTATCAGACCATTTCAACTAATACGTGCTAAAACTCATAATTATCAAATTTAAGCAGCTCATTTCATAACTATCTGATATATAAAGAATGAATCCAAATTATTTTTCCACTACTGCTCCAAATTCACATATCAGCTTCATCATACTAATTCAGATGTTTGTCAAATAAAAAAGCCTCATCTATAGCAATGCATTGCGGACCCAAAATTTTCGTTCGAGATTGTTACCATCAACAGTTTAACAACCAAATTTCATCATTATTTCATTGATTTCAAATAAGATAATTTCGTTGATATGCTCGGTCGATAATTACGGTGGATTGTTTTCAAAAATCATTTAACTTCATCGCTTATCACTTCCATTTCCAAGCATGCTGAAATTGTTATTACCAAGCAAAACAAATCAAATCAACCCTTGTGTAATTTTTGCTTACTTAGAAAGCACCAAAAAAAAAATCCTGCTTTTCACCCTAGTGAATTCTACGAGCTTACGTTTGCATGGCCGACATTAGCAAATCAACCACAACATCCACTAATTTTCTACATCATAATTCTGATCTCAATGATTATTTAAACTGACAGAAATAATGTTTGAAATTTCTTTTTTTCTCATTTGCTTATCGTTTGTTTTGAATTCAACAATAGATGGTAATATTGAAACTAAACAACAATTTTCTCGACTACTTCATGTCATCTAAGTTCTCGTCAACTTCATAAAACACTCAGACGTGTTTCATCCAAAATCCGTAACATCAAGTGCTAGTTTGTACAAAGTGGTATGCGAAAAAATGCTAAGCCATTACTACATGACAGTACGATTTTAAACTAATCCAAAAACAGTTCAAATTTCTTTATTCGTTACTTCCAATACTGTTACTTCCAATAAGCATTAGCAGTGTGACTCAAGCACTTCACATTTCAATTTTCCATTGGTGAATATGTAACATTCGTATCCACGTATCCACCATTATGTAGTGCGAATTTTATTTTTTCTTGGCCAATTCATATCCTATTTTCCGATACTCTTGACGTCATACGATAACATTAACTTATTCTAATTTGAATTAACTTTCATGGAAATGTCTCTCATGAAGTCTCTTAGCCTACCCATAGTTGTCCTAGCATTGGATGGGCCACTACATTTGGCCAGTATAATACCAAGAAGGTTTAATAATACAAATTAATCACAAGTTAGAGTTTTCATTACAGCATTACATGCTGATGTAATTACACATAGGTAATAGTATGCTCACTATACCACTTAATTTTATGTAGTAACTGAAGCCCGTCATTGGGAATAATTTTAATATATATAATGACAACAAACATAACTCACGTATTCTTTTAAACGAAATCATAGGGCTGAAGTCATAAATGTGCCACCACGTCGTAATGAATTTTACTATACTATAACTTTAAAAAAGACATATTAAAAAACAAATTCTACGTGTACTAACAACAAGAAAAAAATTCTGCAAGTTTGCTCTTAAATTAAATTTTAAAATCAAATGCCTAAATTGAACATGTAATTAAAGAAATAATTAGCATGTTTTTGAAGTAAGCGATACCTATCTAGTACTTCCCCCTCTCTCTCTCTC
>NW_018108215.1:369305-384444 GCF_000183805.2 Loa loa | reverse complement strand
TCCTCCTCTCTCTCTCTCCTCCTCTCTCTCTCTCTCTCTCTTCGGACACTTATCATCGGTACTATTTCTTGGCTATTTATAGATGAATTTCGTTAATCATCGATATATCAGCAGCTGTTTTTGACTTACTAGTTGTTAGTAACCAATTTTTCTCAATCATTCATCGCTTGTCGGTATATTATCTATATATTTCTTACCATTCAACCCAATAAAACTTGTCGAAATAACATACAAACGTGACTATAGCTATTTTTACAATTATTTTAACAACATTTTGCTGTAAGAATTGCGAACGGACGTGTAACCGCTACTATTTATGTCGTTATCTACGTAAGTACTATGAGCAATCACAACAGCAATAACTACATGTGCATTACGATCAGTGATATTTGCGCATTTGGCGGTAATCGTCACGTAAATAAAACATTCACTGGTCATAGCTGTACCGCAAAACCACACTTCTCACATAAACGCAACACGTCAATTGACGTAAAGAATGTAGAACCGAAAATGTATGGCATATTGTAGGGGTGGTATAATGAAATATTTCAGTCTCAGGGTGATGGAGGAAATGAAAGTTTCACGTATGACGTGAGAAGTAGTAAGAGATGTTACGTTTATTGGTTGACGTTTGCGTTTTCGGGATATTACTTTTGACGAATGCTATTTGTGGCTTAGTTGCATCCTTTGGATACTATAAGGATTAGTTGTCAACGTACACGCTTACGTGAGGAGTCTCGTATTTTGTTATTTCAAGCCATTCTCTGCGACATCTATGTGACGTGTTCGTGGTAAATACATGCATAAATTGTACGCTTATTGATCGGATTTCTCACCTTCATAGAATTTCACGACATGAGCTAAAACGATTTTATGACATGAGCCAGAACGCAAGGAAAATGCTACCTTTGTGTTACCCATGTGCGTAGTACAAATTGTATGCATATTGCTCACATTCCTTGCATCAAAGTTAATGATATGACGCTACAACGCAAGAAAAATATTTTTGTCTTTGTTTTGTCCATGCTGTAATCATTTTATAGGTGATCGGGAACGTTTGCGAAGAAATGTCAACACAGCAAACGGCATCAGGGTTGAATGAGGATGAAGCAATCAACGAATCAAGAATTCAGGCTAGTCATATTTAATAATGCTAATTTATCATTCAGGAAATCCATCAATGATTTTATTTGATTATTAATTTGCTGATTAAATGATTCCAATTGAGATGACTTCTTATTTGGAAAGTGTATCTTCAAGAATATAATTAGCAATTTTATTTATGCGCATTTTATTTATTTTATTTTATTTTCATTCATTTTATTTTTATTTATTTTATTTGCTTTTATTTTATTAGGCAATTTTATTTATTTTATTTATTTTTCAACTTTATTTATAATTTTATTTATACGCGATGATGATTGATAGAATTATTAAGAAAGATAAAGAACCTTGTCGGGATAAGTAGGACAATATTATCGCAAAAGAAAGGAAGGAAATCTGTTGTAAGGCTCTTGCTGCAAGTTCAGTTTGTATCTGAATGAGCATTTATATTGCAAATTTTGGACCATCTGCTATTTCATTTCTAATTTCGCTTTCAATCCCAGAGTTTAAATCAACTTGTCCGTTCACATTTTGTCACTTCAGTCATTGTTGTAATACTAAGATCAAATTATTTATTATTTTTTAAGACGAAGTTATTTTAAATTGATATATGAAATGAAATGATTGGGTAATTTTGCAGTCGAGCAAACAGCATCTTTCACGACATTCTCATGCAGAAGGCGATACTGTAAGATCTAAAACTGTTGGAAATGCAACACATGGTATGATTTTATTATAATGACAAATATTGATCTAAATCGTAATTATGTAGGAAAGTAGTATGAAAAGAAATGTCTTTATGTGAAATCCCTACTTTGGAATTACGAAAAGTCTCGCAGATTTGAGTATTAGGATAAATCGGGTCGTGTTTGCTGACTTCATGCTATTCCAGGATAAAATAACAGTTTGTAATTCTTTTGTTTTTGAATAAAATCCCTGTTTGGTTACTAGCGAAACGGATCATTGGTAAAGGATAAGAGAATACATAGTTAATGAAGCATATTATTCTAGAAAAGGAGCTGTATATTCAGAATAAAAAGTTTACTGTATATGTCATCATGACAGTGGCATTAGGAGTAACGCTTGGATCGATCAGGACAAGTAAAATTTGTTTCGGATATTTCAGGCTACAATTCAGTTTCCTTGCTTCAGTAAATAAAAACGTTTTGTCGAGAACCACAAAGAAAATGAGCCGTTCATTAGGCATCACGGGTTTAAAAGCCCAATATTGCTGCTTATACTTCATTCAAGTATTCGTACTTATCTTCTAAGTCTCTTTTACTTTTTCCCTACTTCGGCAAAGTGCTCTCTGTTTTTCTTAGAAGTGGACGATGATGAAGAAGAGTTGGAATTTAAATACGGCGCGCAACACGTTATCCATCTCTTTGTTCCGGTTTCCATTTGTATGGTGTTCGTTATATTCACGATGAACACTGTTGGTTATTATACTCGCAAAGACGGCCAATATTTGTAAGAATTATTGTAAATAAATGAACTGCATAAATATAACTTGAAGGATTCAAAAATTCTAAACAGTTGATGTGCTGTTGAGGGTATGAGAAACAATCTGTTCGTTTCGGCACTTGGAAATCTTAAGATTTCAAGAAATCAAAAAATAGCATTTTTAAGTTTCATCTACTCTGTAAAAGTCTCTTGATTTTTTTAACATCAAGAAGCAAATAGTGGTACCACAAATTTTCGAGAATTTCCCAATTTTGCAGAATTATATAGTCCGAAAATAAGAAATTGCTTCAAAAAAAACAAGTTAAAAATTATTTCAAAATTATATGGATTTTAAATTATTATGTTAAAACCCATTATTATCACATGTGTTTCGTGTGGCAAAATAATGCTGTAATACAATTAAATTACAAAATTCCGCCATAGTTATTTTTATTTTTTGATACCTAATACTTGTAAAATATTCAGAATTTACACTCCATTTACGAAGGAAACTGATGATACTGGTGAAAAGTTAATAATGTCATTCGGAAACGCGTTTGTTATTTTGGGTGTGGTGATGACAATGACCATTTTATTAATTCTTCTTTACAAATTCCGGTTTTATCGGGTTTGTTTTATTGTTTGATTTTAATTATGAAAGAAGGTTAATGTTATTCTATCACCTGTTCCTCAGTATTGATTTTACTGTATCAGTGACGTTATCGCAGACCTACCATTGTATCCGTACTGATCAAAAGGAATGGCTATCTTATAAATCAGCGCTATTTTGAGAAGTGCTATATTTTGCAATGGTACTTAAATTTCAGATCATCAGTGCGTGGTTGATATTGAGCAGTCTGATATTACTATCTCTTTTCACATTCATGTACTTGCAGTAAGTGTTTCATTTAATGTCAAGTGTTCCAAAATATTAGTTGACCTTATTCTTAACTGAACTCAGTGAAATGGATGATTGAATCGGTCTCAAGAAATGGGCGCAATACAAGATGTAATCCATTACTAGAAGTCAGAAACACCAGTCGATCATCAAAAAAAAAAATCTTTTTCAGAGAAGTTTTCAAGAGTTACAACGTGCCAGTTGATTATATATTGATTTGTGTTTTTATTTGGAATTATGGCGTAATGGGAATGATTTGCATTCATTGGAAAGGCCCTTTAAGAATGCAGCAGGTAGGCTTATCAGTTTTCTGTTTAAGGTGACTTGTAATGACGAAAAAATCTGCTCTAGGAAAAATTTGATATAGAAAGGATTTGACAGTCTAACCAGCTTGTTGACTTAAGAAAGCTAACATTTTGATTTGTTTTGGTTGCATGGTTATATCTAATGTTCATTCTAACTATAAGCTCCATTGCAACAAATGACCAGACAGCTATAGCTGAAGAACTTAATAACATACTTTTTTTGGTTTCCATGCATGCATAGCATTTACGGCATTTTGACCAATCAGGAATGATCTTTACAACTGCTGCTGACCTACCGCCTTTGTATTCGTTACATGCTATTCTTCTCTCTTCCTGATCTGTTAAATAATTTATTCACTTGACCGTCAAATGCTCATTTCTCGTTCCTCTTCAGTGACAAGCTCGATGAAATTTTATTTTTTTAGGGCTACTTAATAATGATGTCAGCACTGATGGCGCTCATTTTCATCAAATATTTACCAGAATGGACAGTGTGGACTGTTCTTGCCGTTATTTCTATTTGGGATCTTATCGCTGTACTTTGTCCAAAAGGACCGTTACGGATACTTGTCGAGACTGCCCAAGAGCGAAATGAACCGATATTTCCAGCACTTATTTATTCCTGTGAGTAGATTTGTATTCGGAAATGTTATTTCAATTATAAACTTTGGAGAAGAACGCAAGAAAATATGAGTCAGCATCTTCCTCAGAAGAGTATGCTGTTGATGGACATTATCTTAGAGTTGTACAGCTGTTGTGTAATACGCAAGTTAATCCCACAGATCAGAAGAAATGATATTACCTTTGTTTATCGAACACTAATCCACTGTAACTCAGTCCTCCATTCCATGCAGTTTATCTTCGAGGGAAATAAATAGTTATTGTTGGGTGATGATAAAGATTGGAGTGACGTCTAGAAGGGGGGTAAATAGGATAGCTAGCAAATTGCTTATATTATTTGACTTCAGGTTTTGACTCGTTATTCTTTGGAACCGTTGTGGCATTGAGAGTAAGTCGTGATCTATATTTTTTTTGAAAATTGTTTTTAATTTGAGCTGGTTTGCTTTACGCGTACACATTAATTGGTGCAACTACGATGGAACAGGATACTTCATGTGTTACAAGAAATACTCAGTCAAATTCTGGTAATCATGGTATGTTTTCTGTTTCAAATTTCTATTGTTCTGAAATAACGCATTTATATTATCGTATATATTAATTTGCATAAAGTGTCAAGAATCATTCTTTTTCAATCAAAATTTCAATCCTTTAGATAAGTTTGAAACATCATTTATATTGCTAGGAAGCGCAACTAGTTCAGCGGATAATTCACTGCCATCAACGGCTGAATTACTTCCAGCTACTGTTGCTAATGAAAAGCGAGGATTTCCTCAAGGAAAAATCATACGACGATTTGCTCCGATGCGTGCTACCAGTGGTACAGGTGTGGTTTTTTATCATTTTTCATTTTATTTCTCTCACGACTATTCCTTCTTTGTTGGAAGTTCCTGTTAAAACTTTTTCTAGATGGTGTCCTTTTTATTGAATTGAGAAATTCATAAAGAGTTCAGAGATTTTACACTTTATAGATGCTGTTAACGATTCTGATGCCTATCTTTTAGTGCTAAAAGACATAGTTCCAGATGCTAAATACCTAGTTTTACATTTCATCATTTTGCATGATATAAATTCTCGAAAAATGGCCCATCAAGTATAAGTGAAATAAGTAAATTTGCTGCATTCATGCCTGTCTTGGTCGGCTAAAGTTCTTTCAATTTTTAGATCAGGGCGTAGCAAATGCTAGCTTGAATGCAGAAGAACATATGGATAATAAGTATGTTTTTATTTCCGATCATATTGAAAATTTCGAACCGTTTTTTTCTTTGAAAAAGTTTTTGGACATTGAAAGAGTTTCTGGATGGAAATGTATGCATCGGTTTTTCTGAAAAGGAGGAATTGCTTTCAGTTCAAAAGGTGTCAAAAAAGATCGGGCCACTGCATTACTCAGTAAAGGTGGCGAAAGTAGTAGAACACGAGTGGTAATTGCTGATAATGCCGAAGCTGATCCAGATAGATTGCAGGATCCAAGATTTCCAGATGAAAGTAAGAAATTCCTGGAATTTAACTTGTGGTAATCAAATGTTAATAACTGACACTCTTCATATTTCATATTCCTTCAAAATTCTGGTCTCTTACTTCATGAGTCCTTAAGTAACGTCTACTAAAGCAGGAATCATAAAATGGTGCATTTTGGAATAGATCAAAAAATGGTACATCTTGGAAGAGATTGAGAAACAATGGGATATTTAAGAGCCGCTTAAAGAGGTGTAGATGATCAGTTGTTCTGAGAGAACGAGTTATATTTATTTCGACATCCACTTTGCCAGGATTTTTTTTATTGTAGAAGGCATCAAGCTTGGCCTAGGTGATTTTATCTTCTACAGTGTATTGGTTGGAAAAGCAAGTAGTTATGGTGATTGGAATACAACAATAGCTTGCTATGTTGCAATTCTCATTGTAAGTTGCTTCATTTGCATTTATATTTTTTATGAGCATTTATTTCGCCTTCACGTAAGTCACGCTCGTATATGACGATAAATTCAAAAAAAGCCTGTGTTATCTGTCAAGCTTCAATACAAGGAAGTTGGGATTGACTATTGACGTTGTGCAGTTGCATCCCATATTTTAAAACTTTTCAGATATTGTGAGCACTACAAGCATAAATCTTTCCCGAATTTAAAAACTTTTTTAGTGTTAAGAATCATCACGACTTACACACAGCTAAATTCTATAACACAAATTTAATTATGCACTTTTCAGGGTCTATGTTTTACACTCATACTGTTGGCTGTATTCCGTAAAGCATTACCAGCCCTTCCGATTTCGATTTTTTGCGGATTAATCTTTTACTTTTGTACACGTGGCATTATTACACCTTTCTGTACCAGTTTGAGCTTACGGCATTTAATATATTAACTTTGGAAGGAGAAATATTGTAGTGAATGTGCTCCTCAATAAGTCTTTTCCTATTTGACAATCTCTTTTTTCTTGATTTGTTTTGTTATGTGTTAAGACACTTATTTGTATAAAATAATAAGTAAGGCGTTTTCATCTGTTATTTTCATATTTATATTTTTATATATTCCATCTTTAGCAAATCCTCTTTGAAGAAAATTAGTTACCTTATGCATTCGTTCCTTGAGTAGATACTGATTTGAGAAATACTGTTACTCATTGCTGCGAGTACATCAACTGTGATTTTGTGGAGAATAATATTCTTTAGATTCTGTTATATAATTTATACGTTGATTAGTAAATCGATACCTTTTCCTATCTATCCATTACTTTAATAGTACAATTTTTTAATGTGAAATATCACCATATCTACGGCATAACTTGGAAGACATTTCTGTTCTCAAGAATAACTTAGGAAAATTTCATCGAATTCTTTTGAAATATTGTGATTATTTCTGTGTGAGTTAAAAAAAATAATAGTCTGGGAAGAAGGGAAGACGAAACGAACAAAGAGATAGCACTGACATAAAACAATGTGGGAAACTAATATATCATTTAAATAACTAATTGTAATCTAAGCCTCATAAAATTACACGGCATCAGTAAGCTTTTTGAAATATAATTAATGAGCTTATTGAGATCAATAACTCTGGTATCGGACCATCAATTGTTATGTGGCTCTCATTGGTCTCTTAGTAAGATTCCTGAAATAATTTACATCCATGTAGTGAATTTAGATTATGATAATAGTTTGTATGAATAATCTAAATGCTGAAAAGCTCCTGAAAATGTATTGGAAAGAGAGTGCTTTTGATATAAGTTTATTGTTGTATGTCTGTTGTATTTATACTTTCATATGATTTCAGAGTTTTAAACACAGCATTTTCCAGAAAGTGTTAAAATTTTTCGACTAACAAATCTACTATGCTTATACTTACACAAATTCTTTCATGCAAATTTCGGACGTATCCTGAATATGAAATACAAGATGTTGCCAGGATGGGAGACAAATCTTTGCATAATATATTAAATGAAACAAACTTTTTAAACAGTTTCTTTATTTTCAGTAACAGTATTATTACCAGTCAAGTAAGCATAAAAAGGATAGATTAAAGCACCAAAAAGAGTGGCAACTACGGTAGCATTTAAGGCAATAAGTTTCGGATCGTAACCTTTCGGAATTTCACATAAATAAGCCTTCATTTCAGCCAGGTATTTGGCTGTATCAGTCCCAAGAATAGGTTTAACAGCGAAACCTAAATAGGTCTGCATTACGTTTTCCGACAATTGGCTACCGACTAATTTTTGATTCTCCAAGCTTTTAGTAATTACACCGTGTTCAATCCGTATTCGGTCGCTGTAAAGTGGCAGAGTGAACTGAGGTGTTCTACCATAAATCCATTCCCACTTTCGTAACTCTTTTTCGCATTCCAATACACCCGGAAATTCCTGATCATTCATTACGTCCGAAAGTATAGTAACATCGGTATGCTGAAATGATAAATATCAAGCAAATTTCGCCTCGAAACGGAACTCAGATTGTAAAAATTGATGAATATCTCCTGCGAAGATAATGAAAACGTTTATATATGAAAGCATAAAACATGTGTAATCTCACCAAATACTGTTTCTTGAATGATTTCATTATAACATTCTGCACTTTTTCAGTTGTAATATCAGGAATCTCTTGGGCTAAATAGCCAACTTCTGGTGCTTGTACACTTCGAGTAGCATTTGTTAATATCGTTTCCTTAAACAATGTCATTTACACAAAACGTTTCATGCTCAGAAATATATTAGCTCAGGACGTGATGGTTCCTCGAAATTGGACTTTGACCAAAGATCCCACAGAGGTTAATGCCAGGTTAATAAGTACAAACGCATCCATTAATAATGCACATAACCAGGTGTCGGACATCATTCCTGAATCTCGAAATACGGAAACTGAAGTATAAGAGATGAGTTTTGTACGAAATAAACATTCCGGTTAGCATTTCAAAAAACTTTGTACGGAAAGCAAACTTACACGAAAAGGAGACGATAAAGAACGTTTTAGGATAGCAACATCAACATTTATAAGTAATGTAAAATGATGATATGCCACTTGGCGAACAATTCGCGCTGCTGTTCCTGAGATTTTCCGTTGGCCAGGTTGTAGCCAAAGATCGTCGCGGTCATTCGGCTGCACCTGAATAAAATATGCTTATATTTCAAATCCAAAGTATGACTTAACAAGGAAGAAATGATTCCCAAAAAAGCAAAAGTCACAGCGATCAACGAGCTTGAACTATTCCTCAAACTGAGTTCGTCTCCATCTTTTAATTTAGCTTTTCATCAGTTCTTATTTTAAACCCTTTTGAATTCATAATCTCCCTCATTTATCACTGTCTTGAAGAAGAAAGAGTACTTTGATATTGAATTCTTCACTGAGTGCTTTAGCTACCATGCGTAAATTCCTTTTTCTATCATGTCTTTGGTATGATGTCAATATGGATATATTAAGATTACCTGAAAACAACGTAACATGTAACATGGTAACGGATTAATCTGAAACATAGATGAATATGCAAATTAATTTTTCAAACATTAACGCTAACTTTGAACATCTAACCCAAATCGTGGTAAACAGCTCCACCACCACTGTGACGTCTAACTAATTCAATATTGTTAGATTTTAAATAGTTTAAATCTGCTTCTAGCCATGGATTCTGATGACGCCCAATGACTACTGCTGGTTTGTTGCTGAAAATTCATTGCAAAATTCGCATTTTCCACGATGATAAATATATTCAGGAATAAACTGACAGCACACAGTAATTTAACCACTGATTTGAACATCACTTTCTCCCTATATCACCATAAGAGCAGGAAGGATTGAACAGTGATGAAACATTACTGTACTTATTCTCGAATAATTGAAACCAACCTAAGAAAACATTACCTTATGCTAATTTGGTTCCTCAGCTAGCCGTAAAATTCAAACTACCAAACCTACTATTTCTGATCAGATGAAACCTTAAATTTCCCTTCTCAATTTATCTTTTAAAATTCATAGCAAAATATACCTCCAAATTAACATCGATTCACTTTCCTCATCCGGTCTACGATTCCGCAGCAACCATTCCTCAAACGCTAAATTCTCGAAAATATTTTGCGATCGTGAAATGAATACTTGTGCACTTTGCCTAAGGATACCAACATTTCTACTCATACTGTCCTAGAATTTCTATGATATAAATAGAAATAACCCAAAAGGTGACCACTTATTCATCGCTACTTCATGTTATTTAGATGCCTACAAATAAGAGAAATACATCGTTATCATCACTTTTCAACTTCTTTTCAAAATAAATTTAAGAGTTGCGGATGCTGAGAAAATCCTGCAATACTTGTGAAAACTGAAGTTATATGTAAGACTGTTTATGCATATGCATGCTAAGAACTCATACGAAAATTAGCACTTGTACGTCCTACCATGACAAAACGTCGCAGTAAATAGAAATTTTCAAAAATGTACATGGTTAGTAAAGTCTTTGACAAATCTTTAAATCTTATTCGTCAGAGATTTTTTCTCTGAAACTTTCAAAATAAATTTTCATGTATAATAACTTCTGAATGCAATACACTTGTCGTTCATTAAAAAAAAACTTTTTATTACTACAAAGTATCCAAACAATAGGAATTAGGAGGGCTCTTGAATCAAGACTTCTATATAAAAGCTATACTCCCAACTACTAAAATTCAATAAAAGCATAATATGTTTTAATAAAACAATTTTCGAGAAATATGAATTATTGATTTACGAAAGTAAAACCTTATCACGCTACAAATAAATAACAATAGAAAAAACAACAGCAATAAAATGAGATCACTGATTATCAATCTCCCCGAGGTATATTTTCTTATCACTTCCCGCTGATAACACTGAAATTAGAATCCTCTTGATAATATAAAAAATAATATAAAAATGAATCGAAAGCGTGTAGTAGACTTCACATGTAACATTCAAAAATCTAGCCTACTTCATCAGCATCTTCTTTAAATTAGCAAGGCACTGGATTGGACAGTTTTATATTCCAGAATTAGGAAAACAAAGTCTTTAAATCTACATCTCTCGCTATCTTTCCATAAACAAAGTGTAATTACTAAAATTATGCAAGGAATCAGCAAATTCAGAAATGCAGAATGGAATTTCGAAAAACGATAAACAAGTTAGCGAAAAATACTTACATATTGGCTCCTTTGGATGAAAATCAGTTGCATTAACTGATCCCTGATGACCAGGCAATTTGTAGAGTACTCGCCGCGAAGAAACATCCCAAACATAAACATACCGATCGCTGGAACCGCAGCTGATACGATTATTATCAGGCGACCAGGTGCATTTCAACAGATTCTGCAAATGAGAGTTGAGAATTTTGCCCAAGAATTTCTCTCTGTCCAGAACTCGAAAAAGAAGTAGAAAAGGAAACAAATAGATCAAGCATTTAGAATGAGTATATTGTTCATTGATTTTTTTACTTAATAAATGAAAATTTACTTTCCATTTATTTTATCATTTATTTTTTTCATTTATTTCTGGTTTACTTTAGTTATTTAGTAAATGAAAATTCATTTTATTCATTTAATAAATGAAGAATTTATTATGAAATCGGCCAATGTTATCAAATAAACATAAATTTCCTACAACAGTCAAAGAATACCTTTTCAAAGTTATGTTGATGCCCGGCAAACGATTTCACACATCGCTGTTCAGGTGCAAATGGCCTGATATCCCAGATTTTTGCTGAAATAATTGCAATTGAGTTTGTCAATTTTCGCCTCAATATATACAGAAATGCTTCAATAATATCTTGTCAGATAAAATGCAGATCTGCTCAGTTAACCACTCGAAATAAGCTACTCTTTCAAGTCAAGCTCGAGGATATTTGATTGTACAATAAAGCAAAACAGTGGTAAAGAGAAAAACATAGCAAAACAAATTACAACTGCAATCCATTGCATTCGAGAGCACATGTGTTCCTTCTGGACTTAATGATAAACCAGTAACTGTATCAGTATGACCGCGCATTACATGCGCCAGTTCATTTCGTCGTAGATCCCACACCTAAAATTTAGACAAAAGTTGTCAAATAATTTACGGGACATGCGGCAGCTACAAATTCAACGGCTGTTTCTAACAATCTGTTCTAAAACTCAAAATTTCCGCAAAATTACTTTAATGTCATTATCGATTCCTCCACCAATGACTTGTTCAGCTGTGTCATTGAAAGTTACAGCTGTAATCTGGTAGGCATTTTGCAAAGTGATTACGGGATCTCGTCTGCGTATATCGTGAATCTGAAAAACATAAGCATTCATTAGTTTACGAAATGCTTAACGACGAAAAAAGACATAGGCTATTTTCATCTTTAATCTTTCAAAAGAGTAACATAAATAATTTCGAAATACTGATCAAGGTCACTTTTCCTCATTACTTAATTCTGATGTTTACATTGAAACTTACAAGTACAGTACAATCATCAGAACCACTGGCAACGAGCTGTGGTCCACGTCGTGCAGGATGGCAACTGTTTACAATATCCTTATGGGATTTGAACTTCCTAACACATGTTCCTGTATCCATATCCCAAACACGTACTGTCTTATCTGTTGATGCCGTAAACAGGTAACTGAAAAAAGAAAAATACATCAGACACATCAAAAAAAAAATACATCAAATTAAATTTGGGTAGCAGAGGAAGGAATTACAATGACGAAAGTTTTCCTAAGCATTCCTGATCGATAATTTTGATAAAAGTATAAAAAATGCATTCCAGAAAGTTTCATTAAAGCTTTCTACAAAAGTTTCTCACTACTTTTCTTCACTTACTTCCGGTACCACCAAAAAAGAAGTACTCCTCACCCGGCATCAGTACTAAAATGAAGATCCATTATTGCTCCTGCATGCCCTTTTAAGGTTGAGAAATTTTCGCATTCACCATAAACGTTCCATAGAACTAAAATTACATATAAAATATGATTGATCAAAAGGCATGAAAAAGGAACATCTTGAAATTCAAAGTATGCACTTCTGTGTTATAAAATGCTAAGTTTTGACTGGATCAGATGGTACTAATCAGGAATGATTTAATAAAAAAACCGATGAAATGATATGTTGAAGACATCAACAAAAAGCCTATATATGGTCGTTTCTAGTTGGAAATAATACCTAAAGCAAGCGATTCAAATGGCACTCAGAATAAGCATAGAAAATTACAAACAAAACAGACACAGATAACTTACAAACAGTCATGTCAAAACCAGCGGATGCCAAGCAACTTCCATCCGGGCTAAACTTAGCCGTATAAATTTCACCATCATGACCACTAAGTAACATTATGGGAGCCATCAAATGTGACGTACGTGGAATGGATTGTGGTCGTCCATTCGAAACAACTTCCAAGCGTGGCTTTTTCAGTCCTCAAGTCCATTGGAATTAAATTATTTTACTCCTAGAGACCTATTCATCCTTCCTGCAGTTAGCTTTATAGTTGCAGCTATCTTCTGCAGTCTTTCAGTCGTAACAAGAAATACTAAATAGAACGAAAGTGGTTCATATATACGGGAAGAGTATATCGCAACAACAATTGATACCACCAATTAAATTAGGTTCGAAATCATTATATGAAAAATAAATTTAAAGGAAGGAAGAACTTACCAACAACAGCCAAAGGCATCGTGGGCCTCTTGAATCCATCGTTATTTTGCATGACATCTGCCATCTGCAAAACTAGATTATCAGCCACCATGAAGAATTAAGCATTTGATTACCACAAATACTATTTGCTCCAGCACCTTATAAAGCCCTTACATTCTTAGAGATTTCTGAACCTACAACTGAAAACCACTTTTTAAAAACTTATTCATCCTCTCTTATTGAAATTGTTCAAAAACAGCAACCATCCAGAATACAGAAAAACAAATCCGGATTTCAGTATTAATATTAGTGTTAGCAACTCCTGAATAAGAATCTCTTCTGTCAGGTTCAGTCTTTCAGAACCAATTTAATGATGGCGAATATACCATCATTAGTTTAATATTGAAAACGGAAACTGGATCTGACGAGCATTCACTTGTCAAAATTGAAACATTAATTTCGCCAAATACATTTGTTACTCAGAGTATCAATAACTGTATTCAAAGTTCATCACTAAGTTATTCATTAAGAAACTTCAACTTATAAAATATAATGATGGTTCTCCAAAATCGAAACCTTTTATCAATCTCAAGCACTGAAGAGTAAAACTACGAACAAAATTGAAAATTAAAAAACGACAGGTGGGAAAATACAATTACACAAAGTTGAAATAATTAATTAAATATCATTACTTCTTTGAGGCAAAGAAGGAACATTAAAATCTGACCTGACATACGCAAGCAAGAAAGCTTAAAACCAAACCTAATAATGATATTAAACATTTAAAAGAACATTACTTTTTCCCTATGAATTGGAAAGGAATCAGAAGGCTCCAGAAATTTAGTCTAGTAGACCGTACATACGATACATTCTGCAACAATTCCTTCCCATCTTTCCAAAAATTTACCCCCATACGAAATCAGAACGAACAAAATTAAAACTCATCAATCGAAAATGGAAAACATATGAATTTCATACGATCACGATTTTAAGACATTAAGTATTTCAGCACATTACCACTTAACAAGATCAACAAAAATTCAGTATCACTGCAACTCCAGTTGAGGGCGTACCAACTTGGCCTCCACTTCATTGGTCGAGGCAAATCCTAAAAATGTGAAAATTTCTGAAAGTCCATATACCAAAGTAAAACTTTTTCCGACTACATTGGGTCTATATTATTTCCCTCCAATTTCTTCGCTTCCAAGATTCTTGGTGCATCACTCTCTACACTACTGGCATTTGATTATAGCTATTCTAGATCCTTATATTCTAGGCAACTTGTTGATCCCTCACTTTAATACTTACACTAAACATGTTTCTTCAGCTCGAAAATACCCGTCTTCTACGAATACCAATTCTAATTCCCAAGGAAATAGCAATTACGCAGTACTTTACCTGTACCACCTCTCTGCAGCTCGATTATATCGCCATCCTTCACTGGCTTTCCATTGAGTGGATCTATCATATCTTTCCGAATTATTTTCTCAACACAGTCCATTGTAACAACACTTTGACTACAATCAAACACTTCCTCTAACATATATCATTTAGACAAAGCATTAGACAACGACACTATTTTTGAATAGATCTGTTGAAAGAAAAATTTTTTGTTCAAAATCTTCATACGCATTTGATATGAAATGTCATAGTATCTAAATGACTTGAATCACTTGACCTGTTTCAAATGCTTGC
>NW_018108215.1:357130-369233 GCF_000183805.2 Loa loa | reverse complement strand
CATTCATTTCATCCATCCATTCATTCATCCATTCATTCATTTCTTTCATTTTATTTGAAATCTTTGCAGATTAACAGCTGGTAATGAGAAAGATATTAGTAAGGCTAAGCCTATGATTTTCAAAAATAATTGCATGCTTTAGCGACTCACAATTCCTTAATTAATATGAATATGACATTTGCATATTTTTATCTTATCTATGATTTGGTATTAATATTTGACAATTTCTTCTCCTCCTCTTAATGATGGTTTCTTAATTTGTTTCTAATTTTTTGTTGACATACAAGGACGAATAGCATAACAAATATATATATATATATATAAATACTACTACCTTTAATACTGCTACTTTTACTTTTATCCTTATATTCTAGGCAACTTGTTGATCCCTCACTTTAATACTTACACTAAACATGTTTCTTCAGCTCGAAAATACTCGTCTTCTACGAATACCAATTCTAATTCCCAAGGAAATAGCAATTACGCAGTACTTTACCTGTACCACCTCTCTGCAGCTCGATTATATCGCCATCCTTCACTGGCTTTCCATTGAGTGGATCTATCATATCTTTCCGAATTATTTTCTCAACACAGTCCATTGTAACAACACTTTGACTACAATCAAACACTTCCTCTAACATATATCATTTAGACAAAGCATTAGACAACGACACTATTTTTGAATAGATCTGTTGAAAGAAAAATTTTTTTGTTCAAAATCTTCATACGCATTTGATATGAAATGTCATAGTATCTAAATGACTTGAATCACTTGACCTGTTTCAAATGCTTGCTCGATAACCCTCGTATCAATGCGGTAATTCGTATTCAGAAAAAAATTTTAGTTAACAACAAAAAAGTATCCCAGCATTCTAGAAAACAAACCAATACTTGTACAGAATTGAAATAAGACTAAAGTACGACCATTCTACTTTAGAGAGCTATTAATTCCATAATTACCTTGTTTTCAAATATGCACATCGAGTTGTATTAGTGAGTGCATCATGTGTTATAGGGCACATATATCGTACCTTCCGAGCCACTAAACTCCTATTACCATTATCATCAGGCATTACGGTAAATTTTACCGGCATCAATTCCTTGATTTTTAAAGGTTTGCCGGAGAGTGGACAAAAAACACGTTGTTCCTGAAAAACAATTTTACATGGCGAGGGTAACCTCTTTCTAGCTAACTACCAAGTCCACTGCAACTGACCTCTCCTTTCGACATTATTTGCGTATCTAGGACAACATCGTTTCAAAATGAAATAATTTTATATCTTTGTGACATCTTTTTTACAAATAATCAAACAATTTTATCCTCTCCTAAATACACCTTCCTTTATTTGTATTCAGAAGTAAAATTAAAATTGTAAAATGAAGCTTGCCGGTTTTTCAATTTTGACTTCAACAGTCGGATTTAACTGCGGAATCCAAAAACTTGGGTATTCTTTTGCCTTCTCGCCTGCTACATTTGAAATCTCATCTCCTCTCAATCGTTTACCATCCGATCGACCATTCCCAAGTATTTTGCGCTTGTTGATCTGAAATTTTCCGGAAACTTTGAGATTACCACTCGTAAGAATGTGCAAAAAGTAATCGAATCATACCCTAGATCCAGAAGGGGTAGCACCAGCAGAAGTGGTAGGCCAATCGATGTCCACATCTCGCTTCACTCCTGGATGTGCTGGTGTTCCTTCAACTTCTTTGAATTTCTTCAATTTCAGCTCTTCATCCAGATGTTTTTCCTGTAAATCGTAACGCTGATTAATTTTGACAAAAACATGCTCAAAGTAACTTTACAAAGAATAGAAAATGTACTCGTTCCGCTTCCTCCTCTTCTTTTCTACATTGTTTCTCCCATTCCTTCAATTTTCGTGCATTTTCTTTCTTCTGCTCCAAATAATATTCCAGCACAGCTTCCCTATCAAATACGTAACCATACGGTGATATTACCGGATCCCTATAAATGGTAAAATGATGAATACATCCGCATCTACCATGATAAATATATTTACGCCAATGACAAACATATCTACGTTTTCTTAAATTATTCAACCAATTGGATCATAATAACTTCAAGTAAAAGGCTTGTCTCGACAACTGCATGTTGAACATATCGTCAGCATTCAAGAGATGCTTTTTGCAATCATTTAATAAATACAGCTGATTCCTACAAAATCTTTTATCCATCCCTAAAAGTCTGAGTTATATGTAAGAATGAGATGATCCTAATTCAAAAACCTCACTGAAACTTGGAAGAGGTATATACCGAATAGATGAAAAGATTTAAACAGATATGGAAACAAGTCGTGAATTTCCATGTAAGTAACCCAAGTCAATGGTATTCCATAAAATCCAATGAGTCAGGAAATCAACAAATTTTTAGCCTGCACATTTGTAAAAAGGTCTTACCGGCAAGGTTGTAAAGTGATCGAGCAACAATCGAATTCTTTAACTGAATCAGCACCTAATCTTTGATGCAAAGTACCATAACCAGATTCTTTAGCATCTTTCCGTCTTTCCGAATATGAATATACCGCCGATGCTGTAGCATTTTTACCATGACGAGTCATTCTATAAGCAAATGTAAACTTACTATCCTGAAAATATCTTCCTGTATATAACATTAAACGCATATCTACCATCCACTTTCACAGCAAAATAAGCGCATAAATTATCCAGCTACTTGACGAATTCGAAGTTATACAATTTCATATTTCTCAATGCCATTCTCGACCTATCACACTGCGGAGCCCTACCGTGAGTTCCCAGTTTTCCACGCTGCCCCGTAGTACCATTCGGCGACTGACGATACGTAAGCCAGTTAGGTGACGATGATACGCTTGGTTTGTAACATAAGCGCAGTTTTGATGAATGAGATGAAATTCGGGATTTGGGATGGTCGTTTCGTTTCTTTTTATTTTTGTAATTTATGGTATTTTCCGTTCGTCATACTCCTTATTGATTTGTGTAGGATCGTTATTTCACACGTGTAAAAAATAATTATTAACCAATTCTTGTTGTATATTTCATCAGTCTATGTTACTACGTTACTCTATAACTTGCTTTATTGTTTCGACCATCTTAATCTCTAATTTCAATTTTTTCTCATTCTTTCCAATTGTTACTATAAATTCTCATATTTCTGAGCTACTTTAATTGTCTTTTTCAAAAAATGTCATTTTTATTGGTTATGTAGATGACATGCATTGCACAACATGCATTTGCTTTCTTAATAATAATAAATATTGGAAATGATTTATAATCATTTTCTATTACTCGTTTTTCTCAATGGGAACAGTATTTTGAACTATGCGTGTTTTGATTAGGGTATCTTTTAAAATAAGCAAAAAGCAGTAGAATGTTGGGGATTGATAAAAAATGAATGGTTAGATCATGTTACTGCATGCGTCGAATGTTTGCAGGCTTCATAATTTGCGATTTTAATTTCAATTTAATGAGTGAGGATTTTCGCAGGTTTGATGACATCAATAATCAAATTGGAGGCCTTGTCAGGTGTGCAGGATGATGGACCGCTATGCTACCTTCTACAGGTGAATGACTGAATCAAATCTTTCAAAAGAAAATATGAAATTTAGTGTGATTTTTGCTAAAATTATCATTGTTCATGTTGGCTGATAAGTGATATTCCAGTCATTCTCTTTATTCTTACCGAATAAGTGCTAAGTATTGGCTTATTTCAGGTTGACCAGGTTTATTTTTTATTGGATTGTGGTTGGGATGAACGATTTGATATGGCATACATAGAAGCGGTCAAAAGGCGTGTCCCTCTTATTAACGCCGTTTTATTATCATATGCTGATATACCACATCTTGGTGCTTTACCTTATCTTGTCCGAAAATGTGGCCTAAATTGCCCTATTTATGCGACGGTGAGTGTACTTCACACGTACTGTTTTTATTTTGGGAAGCTTCCTTTAACATTTGGATATTCGTCGGTTAAATTTGGAAACCGAAATGACATTTATTGCTCTAGTATACAACACTTTGTCGCTTTCTTGTAATGGTCGTCTTCCAGATATTTTGCAATTACATAGAAAAAAGCAAAATCAATATACTTCGTCAGTTTTTTTTTTTTTTTTTATTTGGAAATAAGATTTACTGGTGGACGTTAGCATTTACTGGTGGACGTTAGCGGTTTTTTAATATGAATTAATTTATGATTGATCTTACTCATAAACTTAAAGATCGTTTTAAGCTGCAATCCTGCTTCTTTACTAGGTCGAGTGTACTTTTTTTTTTTTTTTCAATGGTGAAGTTAATTTATCATTAGGCTTAACGTTTTCGATGTGCATTTACGTTGGAAAATTCACTGCACACATTAGTCCCACCATAGGGAGATGAACTGCATGGATGTTTATTATGAGGTTTTGTGTATTATGTAGTTTGAGATTAGTTTTACTGCTGTTTGAGCTTTTGACACTATGAATGTATCAACACTCACTAGTACTTAACAATACGATAGGATAAGGGAAATATTTGCGTAGTATTACTATTATCACCCAAAAAAATAGTGTAATCATTATCACTCAACATGTTCCAATATGTCTAAAAGAGTATAAGGACGAAAAGTTAGATATGGTAGGTGTTAGTTAACTGTTGTGTTAATCTTGACTTTTCGGATTCGAAGAAGGGAAAAATTAGAACTTGGATGGATGTTCTGTTTTGCATACGAAATATAGTACCCTTGTAATTTTACGTAATTAGTGATGCCTTTTTTTTTAAATGATTTTGTTTCATGAAAGTTTCTGATAAAAATTAAGTTGACGTGAGTTAGGTACTTCAAGTGAGGCTACTTAACATCTCTTGTTTCCTGTCTTTATGTAAGATTTTTTAATTTTCTAACCAAAATAATTTATGACTTCATTAGGTTCCTGTGTATAAGATGGGACAAATGTTCCTGTATGACTGGGTTAACAATCATACCAGCGTCGAAGATTTCAACTTGTTCAATTTGGATGACATTGATGCAGCGTTTGAACGAGTACAGCAAGTAAAATATAGTCAAACGGTTTGTTATATTTTAGATTATTTTGATGTACTTCTGATTATTTATTGATGAGCAACATTATATGAGCTTTAAGCATGGTACTCTTAGCGAAAATATAACCTGTTGATTTCCATTACAGGTTTTAAGATGCTTCTTCAGATTTTATTGAAAGGTGATAACGGCCTTCAAATAACGCCACTACCAGCTGGTCATATGATTGGTGGCGCAATATGGCGGATCACAAAAATGGGTGATGAAGAGATTGTCTACGCAGTTGATTTTAATCACAGAAAAGAACGGCATCTGAATGGTTGTACATTTGAAGGTATTTATTAGAAATATTTTGTAAATTTTTTATTCAAATAAATGGCCAGCAAATTATAGGTATTGGGCGACCAAATCTGCTAATCACTGATAGTTTCAACGCACTGTACAATCAACCGCGTCGGAAGCAACGGGATGAACAATTGGTAACTAGACTTCTGGGTACCGTAAGAGATGGTGGTGATGTGATGATTGTAATCGATACGGCAGGAAGAGTATTGGAAATAGCTCATTTACTTGATCAGTTATGGCATAAGTAAGTTCGGCAATTACGATGGAATTTATTTTATAATTCTGTATACTTCCTAGTTATCAGATGTTCGAAACTCCTGGAGATTCAGACTTTAACTTAATTTTAACTCCGTTACAGTTCCACTTTTATTCTTACGCTTTTTCTTTTCTTTTTTTTCCACTGATAAATTCATCTATCTTCATCGCTGTAAACGAATTGAGAGGAAATTTTCACTCTTCGTTCTTACTTATCATTAGTTTTTTGTTTTTTATTATGAGATTTTCAATAAACTTTCTCACACCACAGTGACGATTTGTCCATAAAGATCTTAAAATATTTAGTGGAATAATTGACGTAGTTTCCTACAAATTAAAACGAAGTGATTCTTCTTAAATTTCAAGCGCGGAGGCTGGTTTGATGACATATAATTTGGTCATGCTAAGTCACGTCGCTTCATCGGTAGTCGAGTTTGCGAAGTCACAAGTGGAGTGGATGTCTGATAAAGTTTTAAAGTCCTTTGAAGTTGGCCGCTACAATCCGTTCCAGTTTCGACATGTGCAACTTTGTCACACTCACATAGATTTGTTGCGAGTACGAAGTCCAAAGGTTTTCAGCTTTTTATTCTATTACAACCGTTTCCATTTCCAAACACTCAGTTTTTATGTTTAAAATATCAGTTTTTTGATGGTTTATCAACTTTCTAGACGCCTGTTTATTATTTTAAAACCTAGGCTTGCAATAAACTATACATCATAATCCAGTAATATATTCCTTTTCCAAAAAGCTTTCAACAGAGTTTTCTTTTTTTTCATGAAATTCTTTCTATTTTAGGTAGTACTTGTCAGTGGGCTGGACATGGAAAGTGGCTTTTCCAGAGAGTTATTTTTGGAGTGGTGTACAGACATAAAAAATTCTGTTATTGTTACTGGTGAGGCTTTCTGATTCAGCAGAAAATGGCATAACTTGATTCGCACTTCAACTTCAAATCACCATCACATCACGAAGTATTGATAAAAATAGCATGCATGATTTGTAGGACGGTCTGGCGATCGCACTCTCGGCGCGCGATTAATAAGGATGGCTGAACAAGCAGCAGAAAATCCTAATGGTACGATAAATCGTAATTTGACCTTAGAAGTGAAACGAAGAATACGTTTGGAAGGCGCTGAGTTGGAGAATTATCGAGCCAAGAAGCGAGCGGAAGAACGTGAAGCAACTCGAATTAGGTAATAATAAATAAGTCATTGCAAAATTTGATGCCACAGTTCTGTCATCTTTCAGTAGCTGCAGGACCGCAAAGTAGAACAAGCTTGGATATGCTTAGAACTCGACAAAATTTCAAGTAGTCAAATCGTTCTGATGTTTAAATTCCTTTAGCGATTATACTTTTAATGTTTCTTTTATTCATTAACAATTAGTCAGTATATAGTAATGCCTTACTCGTTATAATGCTTGCTAGCTTGCTTCCGCACTACTAACCATTTCCATCAACATGCTTCGATGAGTTATCTAAGTAAAAATTAGTGTAAATCAAATATGATCTACTTTTGTTAGAGTCATTTTCGTTGAGATTTATTGAAATCTGAAATTGACACATTTTTGATATTTTCAGACTAGAAGCATCACGACGAAATGCTAGACTCGAGCAAGCCGATTCATCTGATGACAGTGATGACGATGCCGTTATGGTTGTTCCTGCCACGACTTCTGGCGTATTAAATGGCAAAATGACCAATTCGAAACGTAATGTTACGTCTTCTTTTAGTGTTTCTACGACGACTACCACAGCTGGTTTGAAATTTCATTCTTTTCTTGACTTGTATATAATTTAGCTGATTTATTTTGCTGTGATTTGTGGTCATGAATATAAATGGGTAACATTTGTTAGTCATATTTCTGCATAGCTGACTTGTACTTTTGCACCTCTGATGAGCTGATTTGTATGGATTCCACACGTTTTATGGTTGTCTATCCCAGACATATCTGACATGAAATTCTGGAAAGAGAACGACTTATATCACTAAACACTAACCAAAACATGGAAATGACACTAGCTCAAACCACAATACTATACATTTAACGTATTATCTTATTACTGGTATTATGGAAAGATTACTAAATTGTTCAGGAAATCCATTAAAGTCATTTTTAACAGATATGTCAGCGGCTCAGATAGCAGAACAGAGGTCGCATGACATTATGTGGAAATGGGAACAACAACAGAAATCATCCTTTTTCAAACAAAGCAAAAAATCCTTCCCCATGTTTCCGTACATTGAAGAAAAAACTCGGGTTTTTCTCCTTTTTTTTTTCATTTATCCTTTTCTCAGAAATTTCCATCGATTTGGAATTTTGTATTTCTTTTGCAGCCAATATAATTCAACAAAATTTTTAGATTTTAGAATTTCAAAGAAGGAAGGCTTTTCTGTAATCCGTATGATATTCAGCTGAGAGAATAACAGATTTTGAATTTATGTAGCTTATTAAATGATTTATACTGTAACAAACTGATTACTGTTCAGTGGGATGATTATGGTGAAATCATACGGCCGGAAGAATACATGATCGCGGATACACCTGTGGTGCCACAGATACCACCTGAACATAAGGATGGTGCTGATGGTACTTTTGACGGACAAGTAGTACCTCTTTATGAAGAACGAGAATGGCCATCAAAATGTATCAGTCAGATTATGAAAATGGAGGTTAGTCTATCTTGACAATGTATAATATATTAGCTTGTTTTTCTTGCAGATTATACCTTATTTCCATTTTCAATTAAATTTCGCATGTATTGATGTCTGTTGTGGTGTTCATCACTTACCATTTTTCTCTGCCTCGTCCTATAGTGCCAATTAACACTTGATAAAGAAATTCATAGGTGATCCGTTTGTTTCAAGGTTTTGGAAATTTCCATTTTTTTGTTTATAATTATGAAATGTTAAGATTGGAACTGGTGCATAAAAACATAAACCTTTGATTTTGAGAGGAATTAATAACGTATAAAACTTAGTATTTGCAAAAGAGGTGAAAGTTTTATTAAAAAATTTCAAGGAAATAGCGTGAATATTTTGGGAAAATTATAAATCAGTAATTAACAGTTCGTTCGAATGTCGGTTCACTTTCGTAATGCATTTCTTCAGTTGCATTCATTCCTTTGTTTTTAGTAGTCTGAAACTAATTGTAAATTTCGACAAAAAATTATTTTCACAATTGTGTATAATTAGTGGAACTTCCATTTTTTTACAGATTGAATTTCCGCTGTTTGAAAATTCCTTGAATGTGACACTTTTGTCTTCCATGAAGCTATGCAGATTTTGTAATTATTATAATTATTATTATAACAGTTGTTTTATTATAATGGTTGTGATTATTATAATAGTTACAGGTGCTTTGTAAAGTGGATTTCATCGATTTCGAGGGACGTAGCGATGGCGAGTCAGCAAAAAAAATTTTATCACAAATAAAACCGAAGCAGCTAATAATTGTTCATGGTTCATCAGCGGCTACTCGACATCTTGCACAATATGCTCAGCAAAATGGCATTGTTCAAGTAGGCAGTTTAATACATTTTAAGTTGGGCTAAAAAACCTATCACTAGATCTTACGTATCTTTACGTAAGTCCTTTAAATATTACACAGTATTTAAAGGACTCGTTATTCAACGACGACACGCTAGTATGCAATACGTTGGCTTATGTGAATTTTGTGAAACAGATTATGTAGTGAGCAAGTTTTTATCTTTATTTTATCTTTCGATTACGGTAGTCCCAATCATCTCCATTTTCGGCTGACAATATCAGTGTATGAGCAGCTGTTAATTAATAATTCAGTACCATAAGAAGTTATTTAATTCTTCTGCAGGGTAAAATATTCACGCCACGGTTGGGTGAAATCGTTGATGCAACGATCGAATCACACATATATCAAGTAACACTAAGTGATGCCGTTATGTCGTCACTGATTTTCCAAACGGTTAACTTTTTGAATGTTATTTTGTTGTGATTTGTTTGTTTCATTTCGATTTGTGATCAAGTAATAGTTTCCATTTCGGGTTTTTAAAACAACGATCGGTCCAGTTGGAAGCGCGATTTTTCACTTAATGAAAGAAATGAATTATGGGTCTAGCATGATGGTTTGTTAATTTAGTAGGACCTGTAATATTTCATGGTATAGGTGAAAGATGCCGAGTTGAGCTGGTTGGATGCTCGAATAGTAAGGAGGAAAACGGTAACACCGGGGCAAACCCAAAATGCAGATGAGGAGAATTGTGAAACAAATGGAAATAAGGAAGAAGTGGAGGAAATGGAACAAGATGGTGATGAAGTCGAAGGTAAACGCTTGAGCAATTTGAAGGTGGCAGCTGCGGATACATTTTGCCTGGAACCGATCCTTTCTGCTAATATCCCTCCGCATCAGGTTTATTATAATTTTTTCTCTTTTTTTTTTTTCTGTGCATGCCTGATGAGGTTAGTGAGAAATAGAGACACACTGAGACTTAAAGAGAGTGACTTAAGCTTTGAAACTTAAAGCTAATTTGTGCAAAGTAATTTATTTTAAGAAATGTTACCGTGAATGTTTGGAATCTTTAGGACTTATGATTAATTGAATCATCTGCATTCCATCCAGCAATAGAATGGGAGAATATCTAGGACTTTGTGGGGGGAATCTATATATATTTGTATGCAAATATTCGGCATTCAGTCATGCCATGCGAAAGGGATGCTTTCTTAACTGAGTGAGATGGATGGAGAAGGGGAATTAAATGTTTTTTTTTCTTCATTTTAGACGGTATTTGTCAATGATCCGAAACTTTCCGATGTGAAACAGTTATTAGCTTCGAATGGTTTCCGAGCCGAATTCAGTTCCGGTATCTTATATATAAACAATATTGCAAGCATTCGACGTAATGAAGCCGGTCGCTTTCACGTAGAAGGCTGTGCATGTGAAGATTATTACAAAATAAGGGATATCGTTTATGCACAATTTGCAGTTGTATAGTCTGAAGTTGCTCATAGCTGTTGATTTCATGTTGCCTTTTTTCATCGGGTCTGAAACAAATAGTTGTGAAATTGAAATGACGACAACTTGAGATTCCATTCAAATTGTTAAAATTGTTAGTGAAGTTAGTAATCAGCCTGATAATCTGATAAATATGAAGGTTTCTATATAATAGAGCTATAAAAATATTTAAAGATTTATAATGGTTTGAAAGATGTGATTTATTACGTCATATTTTTAGAATATGAAGGACAGGCATTCACAAGGGAATGTGGTTAGTTCGAAACATTGAAAATAGCTTCAATGTCATTTAAGTGTACGACGTAATTCATTTTAAATTATAAGAGCCGGTTATTAAGTAAGAAAAAACTATTGTATATATTGAAATAACGAAAAAAAGTTAATTTTATTAGTATTTAAATTAAACTGATGAAAATTTGATTTAACTGAGTTCCTGTCTCGATCGGCAAATAAGCATACATTCATCTAACTAAGTTATTTAATCATCATTAGATGTTGAGATGAAATCGTAGCGTAACATAAGCGCATTAACTGGTAATGAGCAACTTTGATATCTTGATGATATAAGATTATACAATAGTTTGAGGAATGGAATTCGACTTCAGATATTCTTCATGCAAGCATCCTTTCATTGTCTCGGATTTCATTCTTTGGATAGATGAAAGGTTCTGAGATTAACTGAAATCCACGATATTTTAATAGCATCAGGTTTTTATAATATCCGGAAAAAGTTTTGGAATCGGAGTACGGAGTGAGCGGAATTATTTTTTTTTCTTTCGAGATTTTCGCGTCGTCAGCAGGGGATGAAGGAAGACATATAGAACTTTTCAATTTCAGTTTTCATATTGATTGGGAATATGCGAATATTTTGTTACGACATGCTAATTTTTTATTTTAATGTACGTATATATTAAATACTAAATTAAAAATTTACAGCACATGGTTGATCAGACTTTCCGATTTGTTAAAATGGTTGTTTTGTTTGGTTGTTATAAATTTCTAATTGTTAGTTGTTTTTCATTTGTTCCTCCAAGTTTTATTTGGTGTTTAAAATTTGGCGAACAATTTTTAATATCATTTAATTTTTGTTTCCAAAGATTTTCCAAGTGTAAGAATTATTGTCAAATAAATGAAATTATGAAATTGGTTTAAGTGTAGTTTAATTTTCTAATTCTGCTAAATGCACGAAAATGATGCAATATTTTCTAATTCTGCTAAATGCACGAAAATGATGCAATATTTTCTAATTCTGCTAAATGCATGAAAATGATGCAATATTCATTTTCCAAGCTAATTTGTGTGTTTAAATTAAAGATATGAAGAAATTTTTAAAGGTTATCCTCATCAATAATATGATAAGTGCAACAGTTAGTCTGTTATGTTATTCAAGTTATTATCAACAACAATACGATGAATGTGATAATGGCAATTATTGCTTTTTTTGGAAGATTATTCAATGCACAACCCAATTAATACACAAAATCATACACGGGGTTGTGAACAGCGGGGTC
>NW_018108215.1:354348-356706 GCF_000183805.2 Loa loa | reverse complement strand
ATGAAAATGATGCAATATTCATTTTCCAAGCTAATTTGTGTGTTTAAATTAAAGATATGAAGAAATTTTTTAAAGGTTATCCTCATCAATAATATGATAAGTGCAACAGTTAGTCTGTTATGTTATTCAAGTTATTATCAACAACAATACGATGAATGTGATAATGGCAATTATTGCTTTTTTTTGGAAGATTATTCAATGCACAACCCAATTAATACACAAAATCATACACGGGGTTGTGAACAGCGGGGTCACTGTAAGGTAATTATTACTGTAAAGCCTACTACCGTGAATAATTACTCAATTGAAATGGTCGATTACAGTATTAAGTTACTTCATGGTTGGTTACGGTACCAATTACTGGATGGAAAAATAAAGTATAAGGAAAAAAAGAAAGATGTAAAACTGAAAAGGATGCTAAGGGAATGAGATATTTCCTTCTTTTTTTTTTGTTCCATTAACTAATATTTATTTTTGATCAAAAATTTGACTGGTAAGAGCATTTTTTTTCTTTGAATTTTAAATTTTTTTAAAAATGGTAAAAGTTCAAATTTGTGCAAATTATCAAAGGAAAACTGTAAAGAAAAGGGAAAATTCTTAATGAGTTAATTAATATGTCATTATTGCTTTTAATGATTCCTTTTTAATTTATTTCAGACATTGGTTGAAAATTTGAGTGGAAAAATTTTAACAAAATATGGTTTGACACATAAATGTGGAACATTTATGACAACTGCGACAACATTTGCAGATTTATGTTGTTGTAATTATGATTGGTGTAACAGGTTAAAGTTCAATGAATTACCAATAGTAATGGATGGCAAAAAAAATGAATGCAACGACAAAGATGAAGAAGAGGGGATGAAAGAAAACGAAAAGAAGTATTCAACAATTCATTTTTAATAAGATAATTCTGGAATTGCAATTACATTTATTATTAAAGTCCCTAAATTCGATCACATTTTTTAATATAAAATCTATTTTTATTTGTTTTTTTCATATAATTGGCTTATTAAATTTAACCCTTAAAATCAAATTTCTTTTTTTTTTTAATTTAAAATTATTGGATACATTGTTGCTATGGCTATTCTTTTGATGTACTTCTACAATTCGATGGTATTACATTCTTATTTCATTTCAGAATTCCATTTAATAATTTTTTTAAGTAAATGATATTAAATTCTTTAACAAATTTCAAACAATCTTTTCAAATAATTGAAACCAAAACTTGAATATTTAAATTAAATTTGCTTGAAACATATAAAATTGATTGAAGGAAAAGAAAAAAAAAGATATATCATTCCTTTCTTCTTTTATTTTTTTGATACGTGAAAAGATTTTTTTTTGTCGCCTTTTTCCTTTATTCTTTTGCGGAATCTTTCATATAGTTTTTTGACCAAACATCAAAGATTCCTTACAATTAGTTTGGTTGCGTAATTAATACTCACATATATTTGTATATATATATATATATATGTCGTTGATGATGTATATCAATGTTAGCAGCAATAAGAGAGTTAACCATTGTCCACTCCATTTATGCATGAGAAAGGATTTCCGATCGATTAGAAAATTTATGTGACGCAGTTATTGGGCCATGAGACATGATACATCATAAATTACTGGAGTATATAGATAAAAGTTATCGCATAATATCCATTTGACATTGCATAGTACCGACGTGTCACTCTCTTTAATAATCACAAATCATATTATAATACTCACGTATCATTCACTAATACCTACGTATTATTATGTCACCAATATGGTATATAGGTAACAATCAATATATTATTAAATTAATTCATTCACATTTACTCTAACTCTTATTAATTTAATTTTTACTTTTTATTAAGTTCTTTTTTTTTATTGCTATTTTTTTTAGTACTATTTTTCTTCTAAATTTGTGATTTACAATTTTAATTAATTATTAATTTTATAGCAGCAATGCTTGTTTTTACATTTCCTCTTTGTAAACGTTAAAATGCATTAGCTTTATAGAAAAAGAACAGTTGAAAATAATATTAAACGATGAAAAGAAAGTGCTAATTTTTAAAAAAAAAAAATTGCTAATTTTTTGTTTAATGATTTTTTTCTATTATATTATTAACATTTTGAAATATCACTAACGTTATTTTATATTCCAATATTTTATAAATATGTCTCATTCATCATGATATTCATTCTTGTATATCATCAAATGATTGCAGTTCAAAGTTCAATTCGAATTTCAATGTTATCATATCTTTTGCAGAAAAATTAACAATAATTAATTAATAATCACACACAATTGCATATATATATATATATATATATATATATATATATATATATATATATATATATATATATATATAA
>NW_018108215.1:346627-353575 GCF_000183805.2 Loa loa | reverse complement strand
AGCAGTATTAAAGGTAGTAGTATTATATATATATATATATATTTGTTATGCTATTCGTCCTTGTATGTCAACAAAAAAATTGAAACAAATTAAGAAACCATCATTAAGAGGAGGAGAAGAAATTGTCAAATATTAATACCAAATCATAGATAAGATAAAAATATGCAAATGTCATATTCATATTAATTAAGGAATTGTGAGTCGCTAAAGCATGCAATTATTTTTGAAAATCATAGGCTTAGCCTTACTAATATCTTTCTCATTACCAGCTGTTAATCTGCAAAGATTTCAAATAAAATGAAAGAAATGAATGAATGGATGAATGAATGGATGGATGAATGAATGAATGAGTGAGTGAATGAATGAATGAATGAATGTATAAATGAATGAATGTATGAATGATGAATGAATGAATCAATGGATGATGAAATTGCATTTTTTTTCAAAAATTTTTTAAATTTTATTTCCATGATTAAAGATTCAATTAAATATATTTAATAAATTAAATTAAATTAATAAATTTCAAATATAATATTTCATTGTATAATTTATTATTCATTCATCAATGATTTAATCATGCAAAGGTAATATGAATCGGACATATAATTATAATATTGCAACTCTTTTGGGTGGTCATCCATTCTTTCCTTATATTCCTTTTAAATTGTTCCTACTTCATCATCTTTCTTTCCTTCGTTCTTATTTTTTTTCCTTTTTTATTCATGACCTATTATTTTAAATACTCCTATCGTTTTAGGTCATCTGTTTACTCATGTTAAGGTCATTTCGTTAAATCTACCAAAAATTCATCATTACATTCATTTCCTTTCAACCTGTTTTGTTCTTGTTTTTGTTTTTTCTTTTTCTCTTACTCTTTTCTTATCATTCTTATCCATCAATAAATTGAAGAAATTTATGAAAAAGATCAAAGTGATTGCAATCGGTATTAAAAATAATAAATGAATAGGTAATTAATTAGTCGTATTTTTACACGACTAATTAATTACCTATTCATTTATTCAATTAAAAAAAAAAGATCAAAAAATTCCCGAAATTTGGTAAAATTGATCCTGAAAGATATCGTTATCATATTGTAATGCACAAAGGTTACCAATCAAAATAGTTATCATTGTTACATTATTTCTATGATTACTTATTTGCTATTTCATTCATCAAATTGAACAAAAAAAAAAAAAATTTAATATATGTATATGTAAATATAAAATAAAAATTTTTTTTTTTCTATAAATCGTTCATTTTCCTGTCTTTTCATTTCATTTCATTCATTTTTCATCAAATAAATGATTTTACAAATGATTATCGATTTTTTGGATTAAACTAATTTAAGCAAATTTCTAAAATCATAATTTTTACAATAATTATGTGATTTATCGATCTTTTCTGCAATTTTTTTAAATTTTGAAAAATGTCTGATTTTCATTGTTATCATTCATAGCAAATGCTTGTTTTCTTTTTAAAACAAAAATAAAATAAATTTAAAAAGAAAGAAAAAAAAGCGACAACATGTTTGCATTGCGAGAAAGAAAATTTATCATCGGTTTGAGTGAAAAAAAAAAAGTTTTCTTTTCGTTTTCTCTCTCTCTCTCTCTCAAATTCTTACTGTTTTCATTTATCATTTTATCAATTTATCATCCAATGGGTGAATGATTTAACAATTAAATTGTTTTTTTTTTTTGATAAATTTTTGCCAATTTTCAAAACAATTTATATGATGATTATATTTCATTTTGTAAATATATAATTTTCTTTTCCATTCCTTATCAAATTAATCATCATTGATTTATTTTCATCTTTCATTGATTGATGAATAAAAAAAAAGCCAAATGGAAAACAAATCTATGTTTTTAAAATATTTTAAATAAAATCAAAAAGATTTATAAAAGGGAAAGAATAGTTTAAAAAAAGTGATGGATTAGGGAAAAGAAAAGATAAAATACTTACACCTGTTTTGTTCTTTCTATCTTTTCAAAATATACATACAATGAACCATTTCTTTCATTCATTCAAAGTTAGCGGCACTATAAGCGCTAATTGTCATCTTCATATAATGGATGTATCGGATACTTCTTACCCAAAACAATTCAAACATCAAACAAGATTGGATGAAAAGTGTGATAACAGGCGGGTTTCGAGGAGGTAGGATGCGGAATCTTTTCAAAATTAAAAGAGAGAGAGAGAGAGAGGGAAAGAGAAAAACATCAAAGGAGACATTTTTCATCGTTCTTCTTTCACATCATCATTTACTTTCTTTCATTTGTCGAAAGAAAACAAAAATTATGAATGGAAGGAAGAATGAAATAATATATAAAAGAGAGAGAGGGAGACGAAGATGTATATTATCTTCTCGTTTTTTTGTTACATATTAAATAAAAGGGATGAATGGAGAAATGAGGCGTTTCTTTATTGTTTCCGGCGCAATTATCCTTTTGATGTTGTAATTAGACAAATCTATATATATATATATGTGCTTCATTGTTATTTCATTTACTTTTTTTTTCCACTTTGTTGCTGTTGTTGTCGTTGTTGCTGTTGTTATTGTTGTTGCTGTTGTTGTTGTTGTTACTGTTGTTGTTGTTGTTGCTGTTGTTGTTGTTGTTGTTGTCTTGTTGTTATTGCTGTTGCAATCGTTATTGTTGTTTTGTTGTTGTTGTTGTTTTGTTGTTGTTGTTGTTGCTGTTGTTGCTGTTGTTGCTGTTGTTGTTGTTGTAAATCGATTTCGATTTGATCTTCAAATATAAACTGTTGTTGTTTTGATTTTTTACTGCGAGCTACATTATTGGTTTTCACTTGACCTTCAAAATATTGTTGATTAAATTCGATTCGGTCATTCAATGATTAAATTGTTGTTATTGATAGAATTCGATTTGCTGTGAATTATTATTGTTGATCAATTCCGATCTGATCTTTCAATCATTCAGTGTCAATTGTTATTGTTATTGTTGAATTCTCGTTGCTGATCGAATTCGATTGAGTCATTCAATGTTAATTGTTGTTGTTGTTATATATGCTATTTATTTTTCAATGAACATATATGCATCAAAATTTTTGCTCTTAAATTACTCATAGTTTTTTTTTCTTTTCTTGCAATTACAATTATAAAACCATCGGTTAACGTTTACTTGCATAAAATAAACATTAAATAATTTTTCTGTTTCATCATTCCTTTTTTCCTCATCTTGACAAAAATATAAGAGATATGGCAGGAAAAACTGGGAGTGTTTATACATTCGAAATTTCAATTAAATTCATTTCTAACAATTCATTAGTCATTCTTTCTTCTCGTTTTTTTCTCTCTTTCTTTTTTCTCTATGGAAGTTGTTGTAAAGAATAATAATGACAAAGATGTGATAAGTTTTTTTTTTTTGCTCAAGTGCAAACCAGATATTTTATAATGGCAAAAACAAATTAGGAATGAAATAGAAACGAAAATTTTCTCATTATATTACTGATATGTAATCAAGTATCTGATATGTAATCAAGTATATGTATTGAGAATTTGAATATAATTTTAAAAAGAAAAGGAAAATGGAAGGATTGTAATCAATTTTCTTTTCAAATTGCTTCATTTAACATTTCTTTTTTTTGTAATGTATTTTCAAATAAATTTTACTTTCATTTTTTTCTTTTCTATTTTCATTTCATTTCAATTCACTCTTTTTTCCCCAATTATCAAAAAAACAAAAAAAAAAAAATGAAAAAATGGATGATTGTAATTTATTCGCTAAGAGATATATCTCTTGTAAAATGGAAGAGAGAGAGAACTGAGCAAAACAAAAGCAAAAGAAAAACATTACTTCTTTAAAAGGCATTTATCGCATTCATCTTCATTCCTTTCATCATCTCCTCTTATAAATAATGTTCATTTTTCAATTTGCTTTTAAAATGCTTTTGATGGAAATATTAATTAATTAATTAATTCATATAAATGTGTAAACAAACATATATATGCAGATATTTATTGACTTGGTCGTCAGTTAACAAATGAATAAAAATATTCCAAAAGTAGTGGTATTCATGTTTAAATATCAGTGTACAATATTATTGGTTAAAAAAGAAAAAGGATTTATTTTAATTCATTATTGAAATAATTGCTCGATTTAACTCTCTTTTGTAAAGCGATGTAATATTCCCGGCAATAATTAGTTTTACAAGCAATTTAAAAGTTTAATTCACTGATAACCTGATGATGATGATTGATGGTGATGATGATGGTGATGATGTTATCATTATTAAAAAAAAGAAAAAAAACGAATCTAGAATGGCATAAAATCCGTAGCGATGATTAATTAACAATTAAGAAAACTAGATTAAATGTTGATTATGATGACTTTCAATTTAGAATAGCTGATAACGATTGTTAGTTAAAATCATAATTACCCAATATATTATAAATTGTTTATATTTTATTTCCTCTAATGTTACAAAATATTTCTCTTCCTATTCTTAGTCATCCACTTTTAATTTATACTATTGCTGCAGAAAAAAAAATGGAAAAATGAAAAAGAAAAGATAAATAAATTAGTTTTTAAAACGATATTTGTCAGGAAGTAATGTATTTACATCTTTTTTTCTCTGTTTATTTTCCTTTTTAAAATAAAATTTTCACATTTATCACCTGTTTTTTGTTTTTTTAATTTATCCTTTTTTTTAAAAAAATAATTTCCCTGATATGTTTAAAAACAAATATTTGTCTTATTGTGCTGGTTTTTTTCCTTTCAATTTTCTTGTTTAACTTAAATGATAAAAATTTTTTTAATGAAATTTCTAAAAAGAAAAATAGAAACGGTTTTATTTTTTTCATTTCTTTCTTATTACATCACATAAATTCAATCCATTCATTCATTTTTTTTTTAAATGGTCCAAAAATTAAAAATGGATTTGAATGTATACGATGTGTCAACATATGCACTGTGACGGCATTATATGCTATGAGACATATTTTATTTAGTGAGAAATAAATAATGCATTTATTTTAAATTCATTTTATTTCATTTCATTCCATTTCAATTCATTAATTGTTATCAATTTAGTTCACAATGCATGTATTTTCTATGCTTCAATCATGAAATATAGTGGAAGCATTGCGATGAATGAATGAATAAATAAATTATCGTTACATTTGATCAGATAATTGCTTATATGCAAGTCATGCGTGAAGGAGAAAGCGAGGAAAAAAAAAGGAAAATAAGTTTATGCAGAAATTTTCACCCTTTATTTGCTCTTTTCGCTAAATTTTACAAGATTATATAAGTACAGTACCTTATACAGTATGAGTTTTACATGATTACATGTATACAGTATTTTACGTTGTATGAATTTAGTCAGATTAAATGTATACTACGTCCTGGCACAATGTAAATTTTACAATTTATATAATATCTTGTACAATAAATCGGGTTAAATGTATGCTGTATCCTTATGTTTTATGCTATATTTATACTTTATCTTGAACGGTACATCAGATTGCACGTACACAGTGCGGCATAAATTTAGCATTACATACAGTAATTTTATTTTATATACAGTAATTTATAACAATTTTTTTTATAACATACACAGCATGGCGAATTAGATTAAATGTACTCAGTGTCTTTGTATAGTATAAATTTTATATTTTATACAGTAACTTCTTGCACAGTAAATCAAGTAAAATATATGCAGTATTTCCGTATTTTATCGTACTATATTCAGTATTTTACACAGTTCATCTGGTTAAATGTACGCGGTATTCTTGTACAGTATGTTTTATATATATGCACATATTATGCACGGACGGTATCTTGCACGGTAGATCAGACTAACTAAATGTTTTATACTGGCATGGTAAATCAGACTAAGTGTTTTATACTGTATTGTTACAGTGTCTTGTACGGTATTGATATTTTTAGATTAAATGTGTGTTCTTATGCAATTAAATTTTATTTATTTTTTATCAATTTTATTATCTTCTTTTTTCTTTGATTTGTTTTCGTATTAGTTTTAGTCGTTTAAATATTTAAAATGAAAATTACAACTACATGTGTTAATATATATTTCGCTCGTAATGTCTTTTGTACAATCGAATTTTGGCAATTAATTACTAAAATGGTATAAAACACAAATCAAACATATATAAGTAGAATAGTGACATTAAGTGATATATAGCTGAGAATTACAGGAAATAATTTTTAGCATTCCGGTAGAAATTTCATTCCTTCACTTCCGCTAATTAATGAGCATTTTCTAATTTCAAATTTTTTTTCCGAATGGAAAAGATATAAAACGGATAAATCAACGGAATGATATCTTTCATATCATTTTTCCTAATTTTCACAATTATCTTTTCATTTCTTCTTTCTTTTTTTTTTTTTGTTTTTTTTCTCAACATTAAAATCGGTAAGATATTTGCTTAAAAAGAGAAAAGATAGCAGCCAATAATATGTGACATTTCTATTTGATATATATCCATGAGTAAAAGAAATAGTGATGATGTTATCATACCAAAGTTATGATTGTCTTATCGTTAATGGATTTGTTGCTTACCAATAGAAATCATCAAAGTGATCATAGAAAGGATATTAGGAGGGGATTGGAAAAAAAAAGGAAAGAAAGAGGACAAAATGAAAGAATGACAAGAAATATATGACATGGTTCGAGAAAAAAAATGAAGTAAAAATGATGGGAATCATTAGAACAGAAGGATAAATAAATGAACTGTTGGATGAAATGAATGGGTGAATGACTGAATGAATGAATGAATGGGTGAATGATTGATGAATGAATGATTGAATGAATGAATTGATGAATGAATGAGTGAATGAATGGTTGGATTATTGAATGAATGAGTGGATGATTAAAGATGGAAAACAATCATCGGATTATATCTCTCTTCATATTTATCTCTTCATGGTTCAATTATTCAGAAAGATGAAAAGAAAAGTAATCAAA
>NW_018108215.1:341781-346401 GCF_000183805.2 Loa loa | reverse complement strand
AAAAAAAAAAAAAGTAAGAGAGAAAAAGAAAAACAAACATTCATCAAATAATAATAATAGCAGTATGCAATATCAGCAAATATTTCATTATGTTTCTTTTTTTCAAAAATTTTTTTGCCTTTTTTTCTGTTTTGAATTTAATAAATTAGGAATTTGAGTTAAAATTAAATTGCAATTAATATATTTAAGCATTAAAAATTTTTTGTAAATTTTTTGAAATGAAAATTCTTTTCTTTTTTTTCCATTTTATCAACCATTTTTCATTCTTTTTATCATTTGTTTATTTATTTACTTATTGCTGTTTCTATTACTGATAACATATTCAAAATATTCAATGTTCTTTTTGTTTATTTTCTTTTGTTTGACTTACGTCAAATACGTAAGGAGTATATTACGTGTACAAAAACTATATAGTCGCATATACAGTAAGAAGATATTTCATTTTTATTTAAAAATGAAAAAAACGAAAAAGATCGATAATATATATGAATTGAAGAATTTTTCGAGAATTTCCATTAAAAACATAATAAAACAATGGAAATTTTGATTCGGTAAATATCAATAAATAATAATTATTTTGCAGAAAATAAAAAATTCTTTTTTTTAAATATAATATCGAAAAAATGAATAAAACATATGTCTTGATTAAGTACATCATTTCTATAATGTGTTTTTCATCTATTAATGATAAATGCTTACTCATCGTTTATTCTATCATTTATCATATACATATGATGAATATTTTATTTGATATATGCTCTCATATAAAATATGGGACTAAATTAATATTGTACACATATATTAATTATTAATTTAAGCAAATATATAAATGATAAGTTTTAAAATATAACCTGAAAAGGTTTTTATTTTTTATTTTCATTTTTTCTTATTTTCATTTAGCTAAAACAATTTTCCGCTATTCGAATTTTTTATTAAGTAGAACAAAATTAAATTAACCTTTAACCTTGTTTCTTTATTTTTTTTCAATATAGGTTCGTTTATTTTTTATATTATTCATATAATATAGTTATCCCATATGTATTATTTTTTTTGCAGTTAAATTTGTAAATTATATTTATTAAATAACGCTAATTAAACAATAGATAAAATGCTACTGGTATATAAATCATCTGATTGCGCAAAAACTTTTTTATTTTGAATTTTTTTTTCATTTACAACAAACGAAACAAACATTTAATCTTTGTTGAAATAAATACCTGTTTAACGATACTAAAATTTGACAAATTGTTTTTTTTTTTTTTTTTTTTTTTATAGAAAAGATGAAAAGAAAGGAAAGAAAAGATTTTTCGATTTTTTTTTCAAAAAAAAGAAAAGTCATAAATAAATAAACTAAAGAGATATATTTCAAATTGATAATTACGAAAATATTTTTGGTTACACACGGATAATATACTAAAAGTATTTATTTATTACGTTTTCTTGTTCTTTTAATTGTTTTAGCTAATAATTTCTATCTTTCAATTTTTTATCTTTTCATCAATAATAGTTTGATTCTATTAATTTGTTAAATGAATTAATTGTTGATTGGAATAGCTTTAAATAATTTTACATATACATATATCGTAGCAAATGCTATTTTAAGTATTTAATTACATAGTAACCATATTTTTTAACAAAGTGGTGATTTAAATATTTGATTACATAGTAACGGAGCGTCTTTTTGCAACAGTAACTTATCATTATATAAATTTTATCAAGTTATTCAATTCACATATATATATGTAAAAAAAAGTAAGTGTAAACCCACCTTTTTTTTTGCTTAATTCATATCATTTAAAAGATTTTACTTTACTACAAAATTATAAAAATTACTTCCGTCACTGTAAATTTCATTCATATTTCCTTGTTATAATTTGAAAATAATTATTCATTTTCTATTCAAAATTCCAAAAAATGAATAAATATTTATATAAATAATATAAAGAATATTGTTTCCATTCTAAAATAATTGGAAATACCCAACATTTTAGCACTTTTTTTTTTTTTTATTTTGCATAACAATTCATTGGGAATAGTAATTAGCAAAAATTGACAATCTTTCCATTTTCTCCTCTCGTTTAGCACAAATTTTGATAAAAGTAATAATAAAATTTTTGAAATTAACGCATAACTATCATTTTAGTAGTGTAATCAATAGCAAATTGATTAGTATAATATTAATTTTTTATAATTTGCGAAATGTCATTTCAACAATTATTAATTAATTTAAATTGAATAGGATAAAAAAATGTTTCAATAAAAAATTTTCAATCTAAAAGAGAAGAATTCTTTTCAGCAAATTATTGTGAAATAAAGAAAGTAGTTCTTTTTTTTCCTAAGGTTAAATTTATTAGGGAAAGTTCACTAATAGCTTAGTAATGTAGTACTTACACGTTTACTTCTGTTCAAATTCTTTTTTTTCAGTAAATTCTTCCTTTCAATCTTTGTCATTGCAAATTTATATTTATTGCGAAAAAATTTTCCAGTTATGACATGTTTTCGATTTCAAGTTATTGCTTATCTGAAAAGCACTTTTCATTAATTAGTAATATCGACAAATGATCTGGTCAATTGATCATTTGAAATTTTACAGTATAAAATGAATTATAGCATTGAACCCAAATATGTTGTTCGAATAATAATATTTGATTTAATTTAAAAAGAGATCAAAAAATAGATTGATAATTTTCAAAATTGACTTAAAATTCTAATCATATTTGAAAATTATCAAAAGTATTCCCATTTTAAAAATTTTTAAATGAGGTAACTTCAACATTTTCCAATATTATTTTAGTTTAATTTTCTAAACAATTCTTAATTGAAAACTTTATAAATATCAAATTGATTCGGTTCATTTCCTTTCCAATAAAGGTAACAAATTCTATGAAATTCAATGAAATTCAATCAAAATTCAATGGAACTGTTAGTTTGAACAAATGTAAACAACTTGAATAATTATTGGTTATAAGCTAATTAGCTAATGGTATTTTCAGTAAAATATTTGAATGAATATTAAATAACATTTAATTATGCACGTATATACTACGAGAAAATTTTACTAAATTTTGATTACATTTCAATTTAATCTATCAAATAGAAATAATTTATATTTGCAATAATTTTTTTAAAAAAAGAATTTAAACCGTAAAATTACAAACATAGTAATATTATTTAACAAATTTAAATTTTGTTTAAAGTTAAATTTTTCACCAAATTTAAAGTAATAGCTTGAAAAAGCTTTTGATTTCATTGAAAAGTACAAATTTTCAAAAATTTTATCTTTAAAACACAAAATATTTGCACAGCAAAATTTTGTTTTGTCTGTTTTTTTTTCTGATTGATTGATTGATAGAAAACGGAATGATATTTTGTTTTTTAAATATTTTAATATTTCCATTTCATACTTATTTTTTCAATAATGAAAATGATTATTGATTAAACAAAATGATAAGAATTTATCACATCCTAATTTATCATAGTATCATCTTTATCAGTCATCATAAAAATTAATGATGTTTTTCTCAAAGATAATATCGTTTCCTATAACCTTGAAATTGTTATACCGATCAAGGTATCATATTATTCCAGTTTCCTATCAGATTGTAGCAAAAGAAAGAAAAAAAAGAAGTCCTACTAAATAAACAAAATTTTGTGCAAAGGCAAAAAAAACTCGGAAAATTTCAAAAAATATTTCAACTAAGTTTTTTTTTTTACGCGACTTTTTTCTTTTAACAATTACTGTATTTTTTAAATTGAAGAAAAAAGAGAAAAAAGTCATTTTTATTATTATACCAATTTTTTTTTCCGAATTAAATTATATTTTTTTGTCATATCTTATTGATTTTTAAAAAGTTTTATGAAAAATGCAAAGAAAAAATTTGGAAAAAAAAGCTTCACAAAAAATGTATTAGATTAATTTATTCAAATGTAATATTAATTAAAATTAGCACAAAAAAATTTTTTTCAATAAATAAAATATTTGTAATAAATTTGTTTCCAATCATTTCATTTAATCACTAATCAATTTTTCTTTTTCCTTCTTGTTTTTTTTTCTTTTTTTTTCAATGAATTTTAATAGGTTATCAGTTTGTCAGTTTTTGTTAAAAAAAAAAAATTTACACAAAATTAATGTGTGTGGAAAATTTTTGTTTACCAAAAATGAACAGCTGCTTTCTTTAACAAACTTTTGATTGAATTCCTTTTTTTTTTTAATTCTTTTCAAAAAAGTCATTGTTGTTAAGTTTTCCGCTCATTTTCATCAATTTTAGTGCTTATTTTCCATGAAACTACAAAAACTTGTTCTTAACGCGGAGATCATCAATTTTAATTTTAAAATTAAAAAATAAAAGAAAAAAAGGGTTTGTTTGAATGACGTCAATAAATAACAAAATACTAAATGGTATCATAGCAATTGTTAAATTTATAATTGCAAAAAAAAAAAAAAAGGAAAAAAAAGAAAATAATCATGTAATTGAATTGGAATTGCAATGTAAAAGAGATGAAAGAAAATAATATTTGCAAGTAATAAATTCGAATTTTAAAATTAACTTTTTTTTTTCAAATAATAATAAAATGTTATTTGTCATTTCAATCAAACGTTGATAAGATTGATGAATATAT
>NW_018108215.1:336905-340299 GCF_000183805.2 Loa loa | reverse complement strand
CATTTTCTCTCCTTTTTTTCCACTTCTTCCTTTTTCCTTCCCTTTCTTTCCTTCTTTTCCTCTCCACTATTAAATTGACTCCTCCTTTCCTTTCTTTTTCTTTTCTCTCTTTTTTGCCAATTTTATGCATTTTAATTAAATTTGAATCTAAATTTGAACAAGGTCGATTCACATTATATTGCATTGGTTTCATTTCCCTTTCTCCCTTCCTTTCTTTCAATAAGTCAACCAATCTTCTCTCTCTCTCCCTCCCCTTCTCTCGTCTTTTCTCTTCTCCCCTCCCTTTCTCTTTTCTTCTCTTCTCATTCCATCTCTTCTCATCTCATCTCTTCTCTTTCTTTTCCCTTCTTTTTTGTCGTTTTTTGTTAAATTATTTTCAATTTTGTCATACAAAAATGATTAACAATAACTTTTTTTAGTGCTATGCGATACTTTAAATTTTTATTATATGTTTAGAGAAAAAAAATATCTTTATTCTTTTCTATTCTACTCCATTCTATTGTATTCTATTCCATTCTATTCAATTCTATCTATACTACTCCATTCTGCTTCGTTCTATTCTATTCTATTCTATTTTATTCTATTCCATTCCGTTCTCTTCCGTTGGATACTGTCGACAACAATTTTTGATATAAATGATTGCCAATGTTTTTTTAATATTACTTGATAACTTTGATCAGCTTTCACTTTATCTCATTCCATTCAATTCTCTTCTGCTCTGATCTATGCTATTCTATTCCATTCCATTCCACTCTCTTCTATTCTATTCCACTCTATTCTACCTTATTCTATTCTATTCTATTTTACTTTCTCCTTTTCTACTCAGTTCTATCCTATTCTACTCCATTCTATTCTTTTTATTCTATTTGATAATTTTCAACTTATCTAATCTAATCAACATCAGCATTACTTCTATTAATTTTTTTTGTCAAGTATTTTGTAAAATGATACGCATGTAATGTTTAAATATATTGTAAAATTGTGTAAGAATTTTGAGCTTTAACCTAAAATTTTGTTATCAAAAAAATCTTAAAATCTTTGGTAACATTTGTGATCTCACTAACCCACCGGAATTCCCGAGGGAAATGTGCATTCAAATTCAAATTGGAAAACAAAAAGTTTTATCGTTTCTATCGAAATTGTTTATTTTTACATGAAAGCATTTGATGATAGCAATACAATATTTGATAATAATGGAAATAGGTTGGAAAACTTCTCGATCAATATCTTAATTAGTATTTAAAACTTATATATTGAATTCATATACTGATCCATACATTACTTATATATATTAATATTAATACTTATATATATTAATACTTATATTAATTTGAATTGGAGAAAAGTACTGAAGAAGAAGGTATTATTGATAAAAAAAAAAATGTGCGAAAATGATATACAGGTTTTTTGTATGAATTCATTTAATGGATAGTAATTTTTAGAGAAAGAAAGCAAACGAGAGAAAGAGAAATAAATCTTCTTTCTGGAACTATGCATATGTAAATATACTGCCTATAATTAATTTAACAATTACCGAAGTTGTTTTAAGAATAGTCAAATATTTAAATTGAAAATTAAGAGAATCATCTTTTAAATCAATATTATCGTAATTTCCATCTTTGTTTCCTTCTTTTTTTCACCATTATCATTATAACTGTTATCATTATCATTATCATTATAATCATAGTCATATCAATTATAAATAATTCATGATTCACTGATGAATAATAATGTGACAGTAATGAAATGAATATTTTGCTTAAGAAGCATCAATTAAAAAAAGTCAGAATGAGAGAGAAATAAAACAGAAATGGGATAGAGGAGGAAGAGGAGGAGGAGGAGGAAGAAGAGGAAGAGGAGGAGGAGGAAGAAGAGGAAGAGGAGGATGGGATGACAGAGGACAGTGACAGTGTTTTAAAGAATGCCATTAAACTTGATTAGTCAGATGATCTTTATGACAATGATAATGTCCATATGTATCTTTTTCTCTCTTTTTTTCTCCTTCTCTCTCCCTATCTCTACTTCTCCTTTTCTCTTTATATATTTATAAAATAATTTTTTTTGAATTTTTTTTCAACAATGAGGTTTGTCCATCTGTCCATTCACATCGATTTGTCACTATTGTCCAATTTTAATTCATTGTTCTTTCATTCTTTTCCCCTGTCTCCCTCTCTCTCTCCCTTTCTGTCTTTCTCCTTCATATAATTGATCTTTTTGAAGAGAAAAAAATCCTTTTTTCTTTTTAAATCATTTTCTATAATATATAGTTTTTTTTTTTATATAATAAAATATTTTATGTATAAAAAATTGTTCATTCGTTTTTTTTTCTTTTCTTACTTCTTATGATTCCCTGTTTTGTTCATTCTTTCATACCCTTTTTTTTCTTTTTATCTCCTCCCCATACCATTTTTCTTTTATCTTTTTTTTATACTTTTTTTTTTTTAAAAATTTGGAGCCATATGATGTCTGCTCATATCAATATTATGGCTGAATTGTTAGCTGTCAAACATTCCTTTCATTTTTGATGTCCTTTTTCTTCTCCTTTCTCTCTCTCTCCCTCTCTTTTATTCCAATCTTTCTTTTCCATCCCTCACTCATCTTTTCAAAATATATTTTATTTTTGAGAGAAAAAAAATTGTCTTGTTAATAATGTAAGATATTTGTTTTTGAAAAATAGATGAAAGAATGACCGGTTGGTCAAAATTACTTTCCGGAATTGTTAGATTATCATCGGTTATTTTTGATGACAGATAAGAAAATGACCGGTTAATCTAAATTATTTTCCGGAACTGTTAAATCATCATCGGATAATTATTTATTTTTGAAGATAGATGAGCGAATGATCGATTGATCAAAACTATTTCTGGGAATTTGCTTCCGTAGATGAGAGAATGATGGTTGATCAGAATTATTTAACCGGAATTATAGGGCCATCATTGTCATCATCATCATCATCACTGGATATTTATTTGTGTAGATATGAGAATGACCGATTGATCAAAATTATTTTCTGGAATTATTAGGTTATTGTCATCATCGCTGGATACATATATATGTATATATATATATACATTTTTTGTAGATAGATGATAGGGAAGGCTGGTTAATCAAAATTACTTGCCGAAATTATTGAATCACCATCGTTGTATACTGGTTTATTTAAACTTATGTATACACCATGTTATTCATCCATCTCTAAACATGTCCCATTTGTAATAGGCAAGAAAGGAAGCGCTTATGTACCTTAAAATGAACGTATCGACTTTTTTTAATTATTTCTTTTCTTTTTTCTTATTTTTTTTTTTTTTTTTTTTTTTTGTAAGTGAGCGATGTTTTTTTAGTTTTTTTTTGTTTAAGAATTTTTCATTCTTTTTTATTGTTTAAATAAATTCAG
>NW_018108215.1:331410-336575 GCF_000183805.2 Loa loa | reverse complement strand
CATTTTTACTTTTATATTTCCATTTCATTTCATTTTTTCCCGCTTTCCTCTGCCTCTTTCTCTTTCTCTTTTGTTTACACTTATAGCTTTTTAAATTTCATTTTTTTTTATTTTTCCATTCAATCACTTTAGCATTTTTCATTTAATATCAACCAAATGTTCGTTTACTAAAAAAAAATAAAATAAAATAAATAAATAAAACGAAAACATCCATTAAAATAATTTCCGTGGTACTTTTTTTTTGCACTCTTCCTCTCTTCTTTTCTTTCAAAAAGTTTGTTTGTTTTTTTTTGTTTCGTTCATTTTTTAATTTTTAAAAATAAAAGAAAATGAAAGGAAAAAACGCTTCATTAATCATACATTTTAAAGTAAAAAAATTGGAAAATTCTTTTTAAATGTTAATAGCATTTTGTCATTTTTGTCATTTCATTGCATTTTTTTTCTTTTAGTTTCTTTTTTCTTTTGAATTTAAAAAAAAAATACTCAAAAGTTTCTCATTTTTTTTAGCTAACGTTTTTACTTATTTGCTCATTTACTTATTAATTAATTAATTTATTTTCTTGGAAAATGAAAAAATGTTTGTTTAAAGAATTTCGGTTATATTTATTGTTTTATCCTTTTGATCAATTAATTAATTTATTTTTGAATTTTTTGAATGAAGAAAAGGAAGTTGTCTGAATACTTTTTGAAAGTTTTTCTTCTTTTTTTACACTTAGCACAAAAGTTTTTGTTTTTAACATTTGGTGCTATTGGAGTTACAATTTTTGTTTTCTTTTATTTGCTTGTTTGTTTAAATAAGTGTTATCAGTGTTAAGTTAAACCGTATAATGTAATTTGATCCCTTTGACATTTGGTACTATGACATACATTTGCGCTAAACTGTTGTGTAAATTGATCCTATTGATTTTGGCAAATTATTTCGATACTTTTTGCTGTAAATCGATTTGAAGTGAAATGAAATTTGATATTCACTTCGGTTACAATATGCAACATTTCTTCATTGAAAGTGCATTTTAGCGCATGCGTAAGTATACATACGTTTCCGCATGTGTGGGTACATGTTTACGTATAAGCAGACGTGTATATGTGCACGTGGGTGTACGTATATGTGTCTGCACGGGTGTACGTATGTATATGCGTGGGTAGTAGATATGTGGGTGTATGGGTGTACTTATATGTGTGTACGTACACCATACATATATGTGCGTACATATACATATATGTACGTATATATGGTGTACGTATATGTGGATGTACGTACATGTGCGTTGCGTGGATATGCGTATGCATGTATGGATAGACAGACGCATGTATGTCTGTGCGTGGGGTGTGCGTACAAGTGTGTGCGTGAGGTGTACCTATACGTGTGTGCGTGGGCGTGTGATTGCATGTGGGTGTGAGTGTACGTGTATGTGTGTGTGTGTGTTTGCGTATGTGTATGTATGTGTGTACGTGATTCTTTTGTGACAGTTGACCTTTTTCGTAAACTATGCTTTATGTTGATTAGCAATATGCTTCAATCATTATGTATAGTAGAGATGTTTATATGTGTACATGTATATATGTATGTGTATTTCACTTGCAGACAAACACACACACACACACACACACACACATACACATACAGACAGACAGATACATACATTATGCAAATGTATTGCATTGATATATTGTCGTAAAAGTGATTTTTATAAACAGTTCCAAATGCATTTTGGACGGGTTGAATTGTTCTGTTTGTGCCATTGTAACAGATGTGACATGCCATCGACATTGAAGTATTGTCCCCTTCTCTCTTGCCTTCATCCCCCGTCCTCCCTGTATCTCCCGCTTCCTATTTTTCTTATGTCTTTGTATCCCAATCATCTTCCCCTCTCCTTTATTTTTATACTACTGCCTTTTTCATCAAATTCAGTCTTCTTTGTTAGTATTATTCGTTTTCTATACGTATCCCAATATATAAATATGGTTGATGCACTGTACATTGTGCGTTACGTAATTAAGTTGCGCAGTTAAGCAAGCTCGAACGAGAAATGTGGGACAGTTCGGTATTATTGCAGAGAATAATCAATATCCCAAATGATTCCCGGAATATGCGGATCGCGGGGTTGATGCACTATACATTGTGCATTATGGGAGATGAATTATCCCCAATGATTGTAAATCGCATACCGCATTTACAGGAAATGAGGGAATGATACATATCCCCATATATCTATAAAATTGATCCACCGGATATTACCGGAATATATCGGGATAATTTAATACTACAATATTTGGTAGTACCAGGATGATTTAATTCTAAAATTTCTTGTATATAAGTAGAATTATAAATTCACTAAATTGATCCACTGGATATTGTCGGGATAATATATTGGTATATTCAGTATCGGTGTTATCAGGATAATTTAATTTCTAGAAAAAATTACTATAAAAGTATAATAATTTGATGAATTGTTTAGCGTAATGTAATTTTAAATTTTTATTATTTCAATGCTATAAAATAGAAAATTCAAAGTTTTGATATTTCTTTTACCATTTAGAATGAAATTTCTTTCTTTCTTTCTTTTCTTTTTCTTTTTTTTTTGTAAACATAATAGTATGAAATTTGAAATATTTGAAAATTTTCCGTCTTAAACAAATAAACAAATTCAGATTTTTTTAAAAATATTTTTTAGTTTTAAAACGTAAAAAAAAGGTGAAAAAAAATGGAAGAAATAGAAAAAGAGAATAAGACATAACAATAAATGTTTGATCAATTCAAGTACAAAAATTCCAATAATTAATTAGGAACGGGAGAAAATAAAATATGCGGGATCAACGACGAAAAATGCTAATGTCTTTGTTTTTAAATCTGAGGAAATTAAGTATATAATATAATATGTGTGTTGTATGTGGCTGTGCATGCGTGTGTGTGTGTGTGTGTCTGTCTGTCTGTCTGTGTCAAGATTAATAGTGTAAACATTTCATTAACTTATATTTTCATTTCCACTAGTTTTTGAATTCTTCATTTCCAGATTTCAATTTCATTATTCAAAAATGCTTAATTAAATTTCTTCATTTTGTAATTTCATACTTTTCTTTTTATTACTTTTTGTAACTTAAAATATTAGTAATTCTAACACTTACAAAATACCATTCCACCGAAATATTTCATAATTTTAAAATGAAAATTTATGATTGTCGCATTTTCAAATATGTTTTACCTTTCATTCCTATTCCCACCCCTCTCTTTCTTCCCCTCTCTCCTAAAATTCCCTCTCTTTTCTCTTTCTCTTACTAAGTACTCCTCAATGTAAGCAGAAGGGATTTCTCTACCGTTTACATACATAGTTTCAATCTCAAATTGTCAACGTCATTATTAACTCACTACAATCATCATTCATTCATTCATTTCTTTTTCTCTCTCCCTCTCTCTCTGTCTTCCCCTTTTTTCATTTCTCCACCCTTCTCCCTCGACTCTCTTTTACCCTTTCTCTTCTTATCTTTCTTTTTTGTGATAAAATGTTGCATTTCATTAGAATTATGCTGATAAAATTTCTTTGAAGTATTTCCGAAATAATCAAGAAAAAAAAGGAAACGAAATAAAAAATTCAATTCAACTGTTTTCTTTTTTGCATTTCCTTTTATTTTTTCAATTACAAATAATAGTTTATTATTATTATTATTATACCGTAAATTTGTTTAAATTTTTTGCTTTGAAATGAATAAATTAATTTGAATTTTTATTGTTAAATGAGTAAATTGATTCAAATTTTTGCTTTTGAAATTAAGTTTTTGATGTAATACATTGTCTCGTCCACCTCTTTTTCCACACTCAGTTTGTTTCCATGTCCGTTTCATTTTATTACAAAACTGAAAAAAAATGGAAAACAAAAAAAAAAATAAGACAGAGAGAGAGGGAGAAGAGGGTAAGAGAGAGAGAGAGAGATAGTTGTTGAACGTAAATAATACGCTCTTTTTTTATGTGTGTAATGAATAGTTTAGTTGAATATTTCTCGGGATGATATGTTTAGAAATGAAATGAAATAACATATTTATAAATAAGGTGACATATTTAAAAAATGAAATGAAATGTTTTTCGGTCGATTATATCTTTTTCCCTTGCTATTACTAACATTGCTATTACTATTACTACTGCTGTTATTGTTACTACTGTAACAGTAACCTTAACGACAATAATAAAAACAGTAACAAATTAACAATAGCAACAAAAAAAAGAAAAACTACAACAACAGTAACAGCAGTAACAACTACTATTAATATTACTACTATTACTGCTACTGCTCCTACTATTACTACTGTAACATTAACATCAACAGGAGTAACAACAACTATTGATATAACAACAACCGCTACTACCACTATTACTACAGCAGTGACAAAAACAATAACAACTATACTACTATTCCTACAATTATTACTACTACTACAACAGCAACTGTTATAGCGGCAGCAATAATAACTACTCTTATAACTATTACAACAACAGCAATTACTACTACAACTACAGCAATAGCAACTACAACAACAACAACCATTATTGTTGTTTTTATTCTCTATTCTTTCTTTTTTTTCCAATTTCAAAAACCAAAGTGTTGAAATAATTTGTGATTTTAAATGAGCTATCCCTTAAAAAGGATTTTCATATCTTTAAGTATAATAATAAATTATCGATGAGGAAAAGGAAAGAAAAGAAAAAAGATTTCCAATTTTATTTTACGTTTTCATTTCGCTCTTTTCAAATCTCATATTGTCCACTTTTTTTCCCCTCTCTTCCTTTTAACAATTGACTAACTAAATAAGGAATGAATGACACAAATAGGAGACAAAAAGTAATTTAACAAGATGAAAAAAAAAAAAAGAAAAGAAAAAGGGAGAGAGAGAGGTATCAACGATTAAGTTAGAAAAAAAGGGGAGAAAAGTGATGACAGTGATGAAAGCTTCAATGACCATTAGAGAGTAAATAAAAGTAAAGTAATCATTTAATACAAGACAAAATGTTTACTTTAGTTAAATATAAATGATTAATTGTTTACTTTTATTTCCTTCCTATCATTCAATCTTTTTCGGACACTAATCATTTTAAAATTGACCATATATATATATATATATATATATATATATATATATATATATATATATATATATATATATATATATATATA
>NW_018108215.1:325525-331064 GCF_000183805.2 Loa loa | reverse complement strand
TATATATATATATATATATATATATATATATATATATATATATATATATATATATATATATATATATATATATATATATACATATATAAAAACTAGAACGTTTTGTTTTTACATAAATGGTCATTTAGTATGGCTATTTATTTGTTCTTTAATCTATGTGTATAGATGGATATAAAAGCTTCAATGATCATTCATTATGTTAGCTAACAAACAATTTATAACGAATTATCACTGATCATTCATTTTATTTAAAAGGGCGAAGTGAAGTTTAACTATCCATTTTAGTTGATTAATTAGACACATAACTTATTTGTAATGCATAATATTGTCTTTTTTACATTTTTTGCAAATACAAATTTTACAATAAACATTTTTTACAGGTTTTTTACAAATTTTTTAGAGAAATTATTCAAATGACAATCATTATGTTAGCTAATAATTTATTAATCGTTATTCATTCCATTAAAGGATGACGGGGTGTTTTTGATTTATTAATTATAGATTGGAAGGAATATATGTGTTTATATATCAGTAATAATTAGTAAATATGCTCTTTCCTTTTTCTAATTAAAATATAAAATAATAAGACATAAATAAATTGAGCATATTTCTTCAATGAAAAGAAAGAAAAAGCATAGTAAACAATGTTTATCAATTTTCATTTCATTTATTCATGCACTTTACTAAATAGCTGTTTGTGCATTTTATAATTAATTTGAAAATTGAATTTAAAAGAAAGAAATAGAAGGAGAGAGAGAGAGAGAAAGAGAGAGGGAAGAGAAATGAAAATAGCATTAATCTATTGATATTTAAAACCAAACATTTACTAATTTATTCATTCAATTTTGATTTATTTATTTTATTTTTTTTTACAAATATGCAAATATTTTAAATATTCATAATAGTGGTAATATTATTGTTATATTCATTATTAGATAATGATTCTTTTTTCATTTGCATTTTTTTTTCATTTTTCACTTTCCCATTCTCTTGTCTCTTATCTTACCGTCTTCTCGCTCCTTTTTTTTTTCTTTATTTTTTATCAAAGTATAAATGTTGATTCAGCAATGTTTATTGTATTAATATAAAAGAGAAAATAAGCGAAAGTAATAGGATTTTTGAAATGTGAAAAAAAAAAATCGAAATGAAATGAAAGAAGTTATTGTTATTGCAGAAAATGTAATCTAAAATAGCATTTAGATGAATCATTTTCAATCATTATTGTCCGTTCCAACTCTAACAATTGAATCGACAATCTGTCCTATTAATCTACCACAAATACCACCACCACCACCACTACCACCACCACCACCACCACCACCATCTTCATCATCATCGTCATCATCATCATCATCATCATCATCATCATCATCATCATCATCGTCATTACCACCATCAATATCACGACCATTACAACAACAACAACAACAACAAGAGCAACAAAAAAACAACAACAACAAGGACAACAACAACAACAACAACAGGCAGTACTGCAACAACATCAGTCGGTTATAATGAATTCATCACGAGCAGTGGATGAGCCATCATCATCTTCGTTTACATCCGTTGCTGATCTTCATGGTATCACGGAATGTTGTACATCAAGTATATATCTTTTTTCCTTTGTTTTCTTAAATTTTAAAATTTAAAAATTATTTAAAACTCTTTGAAAATTTGTAAATTTTAAAATGGTTTGAATTATTAATTTGGTCATGAAAAAATTTTGATATCATAGTTTAAATACAATTTACATATAAATGGAATATTATTATTACTATTACGATTGATTTAATATTGTATAATTCACAAATGATTTCAATTTTCCTTTGATTTTTTTTCAATTGTTTATTCAATTAATTAATGGCAGGAAGACTATTTAGTTGGTAAAAAAAATATTTTTTTTCTATTTGAAATTTTAATTTATATAAAACATTACATTTTTATGATAGTTTCACCAGGTATACCGTTCACTGTAAAACGATCAATTGATGAAGATCATCGTAATGAAATAAAAGAGATGAATGAGTATGATGTACAAAAACGAATCAAAAGACCGATGAATGCTTTCATGGTTTGTTCTTTAAATGTTTTCTAAAATTTGCATAAAACTTTTATGTCTTTTTTCACGTCATATTCTACGTAATTTACATTACTATAAGTAAACTTTATGTAAGCTATAAATGTCCATCATTTTTTACTACAAGTTATTATTCTTTCTTTCTTCTGAAAATGACAGAAAAAAAAAGAGCAATGTTTGCATAAATATAGTAAATGGATAAGGAAATGAGTAAAATATTAATAAATGAAGGCAATAATTGGAATATAGATGAATATGATTAAATATATAAGTATATTAATGGAACAATTAATTTTTTTAATTAGCCAATTCTTACAAATAATATTCCTTGGATGATATTTTAATTATTTTCGTTATTTCAATAATTTAAATTGTCAATTAAATAATAATATATGTTAAGAATGATAATGCTATATGGAATATTTTGTAAATTTTCAATTTAATCTTTCCAATGAATATTTAAAGTTTTAAATTTTATACTTTCTTTTTTTCCTAAAGGTATGGTCTCAAATGCGCCGAGCGCAGATTGCTAGCACAGATGTAAAAATGCACAATTCACAGATTAGCAAAGAATTGGGTGCTGAATGGAGAGAAATGAGCGCTGAAGAAAAAGCGCCATATGTTAAACGGGTTTGTTCTTCTTCATTTAATATTTCAGAAAATTGAAATAGCAAAAAAGAAAGGAAAAAAGTAATTTCATCAACTATTGCATTTTTTCTTTTTCGAATCCAATTTTTCTTTTTTATCTTTAAATTTAATTTATTTTTTTAAGAAAAAAGTTTGAAATTTTTACTATAAAATTTTTTCTTTTTAAATTATTTATTGTCTTTTTCATTTCCTCTTTTTTCATCTATAATATTTACTAACTCAAAAAAGAAAAAAAACATTATTTGTTTTATTCTCTTTGCCTTTATTTTTATTTTTCACGTTTACTTTTTCATTTTTACTTTTCGTTTTTTCATTTTTTATCTTTTTTCTTTTGTCTTTTTTTTTTTGTTTTTTGATTTCTGCATTATTAGGCTAAGGAATTACGGGAAGAATTAATGCGTCGTCATCCAAATTATGTTTATCGTCCAAAACGTCGATCACATGGTACAACAAAAAATTTGCTAAGCAAATCATGTACTATACTTCCAACAACCACTGGTCCATCAATGCAACCATCATCATTTCAACAAAGGTATCATTTCGTTTACCTTTTTTTTCTCATTCAGATTTATTCTTTTAATTATTCTCTTATGATATAATTGTTAGTTCGATCGTTATTATAAACCAAATTTAGAAAATAAAAATTATCAAAACTATATTGAATGGCTTTATCAATTCTATTATTGAAAATTTCCCTTTTTATGCCTTTTTTTTCCTTTTCATTGCTATTGTCCGAAAGATTGGTGGAAAAAAATTTTAAAAGTTGAAGGAAAAAGTGAATTCTCATTTAAATTTTCAAGCTTTTGAAACATATAAGAAAAATAAAAAGAATACGATTGTACTGTATACTAATTACGATGATTAGCTTGAAATCAATTATAATTACAAATGTCATTCATTTGACTCAATTAATAAAATAGATGTGATCAACATAACTTGGTCATAGATGAGGGTTTCCACTTTATTTAATTACTAATTAATCAAAAATTACGCGCTAAAGAATTGTTTTAATTTTTAAATTTTACATTTTCTTTTTTTTTCGCTATATCTTCCGCTTTATAATTGCCTCTTTCTGTTTTTTATTTCATATCATTTCGGTTTTTTTTCTAATTTTGATCAAATAATTTTAATTATGCAAAGTTTTCGAAGTTAAATTAATATCATTCAATGGAATGTTTACATTTACATTTACATAGATATAGAATTATATTATAATAATTATTATTATTTTTACAAATTTAACAAATATGAGGAAAAAATTCCACGAGTTAATATATAATTTAAATATTATCAATTTAAAATGGAATCATTATTTTGAGTGTTTCCATATTATTTATCACCATATTGTTGATTATTACCACTTGTTATTATTATTATCATCGTTTGCATGTCATTTGCAGATCGCATTCATTGTCATCAATTCCAACAGCTCATGATATTCGGCGATTTTTCTTAGCTCGAGTAATGCAAGAACAGCAAAACAATATGTTATTAGCTGCATATCGTAATCAACTACTTGCAGCTGCTGCTACTACAACAACACCTTTAAAAGATTCGGCTAATATGGATTTGGTTGATCAAGAGGTAAATGAGTAATAAATTCTTTTTTATTTTTCCATTTCTACTTTCTGTATTTTTCATTTCAATTTTTTTCCAAAAACTACAAATAAATTTAGCATTATTTTATATTAAAAATAGGTTAAAATTATAAATTCAATTAGTGATATTTTCTACTAATACATTACTAACTTACCAATGAATTTTATTTATTTCATAATTATGATCATTACTACAAATTACTTCGCATACTTGTTAAATTAATTGGTAAATTACTCTATTAATTAGTGTATTTTGCACAAATATTTTAAATAGAAATTTGTTTGTTAAATTTTATTACAAAACATTTTACTATTGCAGAAATTACAATCAACAATGGGAAATAATATTACAACGGGTAATAATACTGCAAGTAGTGTATCAATGGCAACAGCGGAACAATTTAATCCTATTTCATCATTATCTATGTTACAATCATCATACAATCCGATCACTCCATTGCTTGGTTCACAATTTAATCCATTTCTGTTTAGTTAATTAATTTTTTTTCCCTTGATTAACAGGGTATTTTTTCTAACCTCTTAATTAATTATAAAGAGAAAAAAGAAATGAAAGGAGGAAGTATTCTTACTTCTTTCTTCTTTTTTTTTTTTTTTTTGTTAATTTTTAGTGAATTTGTTAGCAGTCAAGTGTGTGTTTTGTTACGTATACTTTTTATTGTATCATTTTTATTTATTTTCTTTATTTGTTTGTTTATTTGTTTATTTACACTTCATATGCTATCCTTTTTTCCCCTTTTTTGCAATTTAGTAAATAAGGTTAGCATTTAATTAATAATAGAATTTAGACATAATAATTATTATTATATGTTACTATTTTTTTTAATAAATTGTTTCGGATTTTTTAATAAATTGTTTCGGATCGGATGAAATACTGATATTATTTCTTTTCTTTTTAATTGATCTTTTTTTTTTTTTTTTTGAAAATATTATAAGCAATACTTACATAGGATTAAATATAATAACAGTAATTATGATAGTAGATGATTACGATTTCAAAAATGTACGTCACATCTATACGTATACGTATGTACACGTACGTAGAATGACAAAATGCACATTTTACCATTTACTTTTACATTTTTTTTTTTTTTGTTTATATTGTATTATTGCATCACATTGTTTGCGCCATATTAAAAATTCGAATGATTCATAATGATAGCATATAAACAAAGTTACAGTTATAGTTAAAATTTAT
>NW_018108215.1:299253-325377 GCF_000183805.2 Loa loa | reverse complement strand
TTTCGGATCGGATAGAAATACTGATATTTATTTCTTTTCTTTTTAATTGTATCTTTTTTTTTTTTTTTTTGAAAATATTATAAGCAATACTTACATAGGATTAAATATAATAACAGTAATTATGATAGTAGATGATTACGATTTCAAAAATGTACGTCACATCTATACGTATACGTATGTACACGTACGTAGAATGACAAAATGCACATTTTACCATTTACTTTTACATTTTTTTTTTTTTTGTTATATTGTATTATTGCATCACATGTTTGCGCCATATTAAAAATTCGAATGATTCATAATGATAGCATATAAACAAAGTTACAGTTATAGTTAAAATTTATAAATGGAATAAAAATTTTGCTTATTCCAACAAATGCTTCCAAAATGAAAAGAATGATTTATAGCTAATATTGTATGAACAGTCTGTGTTTGGTACTGTGGGTACCAAACGCAGTGTGCTTGGTGCTGTAGGGAGTGTATTGGATACTGTAGAGACAGTATGCGCTTGTTACTGCAGGGAGAGAAGGAAGTTTGAACAAGGCAAATACTATTGCTTTAATACTGTGCAGAGGCAATTAATGTTTCTTATTAACAAAAATAATCTTCGAAGGAGGATAAGGTATATATTATTTTAACGGGTAATTACAAAATGTAACATTATTTGGATGGTTAATTAATTATGATAAGATATGATAAGGTATGGAAATGGTTGTATTTCTTTCTTGAAAAGATTGTTTTTAACTGGAAATTTTTAATAATTCATTTGTAATTTGCCAAGTTTCTTGTAATGTTTCCCTGTGGGAATGATTATATTGTTGGTGAATTTTGCTGATTAATTATCAAATATAAATAATATTAACATATTGCACATTCATTTCAATACATTTTACTATCCATTTAAACAAATTTTTCTTTGAATTTACTCATATTATTCTTACGTATTCCTCCTATATATACTGTGTTTCACATAATTATTTTCAAAATTTAATTACATTAAAGGAAATTGAAACTATTCAATCAATTGGATAGTATGGCAGTGAAATATTACCGTAATTATAAGTTGAAAGTATTATAATATATGCGAAATTTATGACAAAATTTGGAAATCTGGTGACAAATTAAAGTTAATGTCAAATTATAAATTGAATTATCGATAATTTGATAACAAATTATAAAATGGATTGTCAATTCAAACTGAAGTAAGAATTGGAATTATAATGATGAAGTTTGTAAGTATTAATATATATGCAAAATTGATGAAATTAAGGAAAATTGCAATTATCCGCGCAAATAATTCATCTGGTAGTGAAATATTATCGTAATTATAAATTTCTTCGGTCATGTTTTTATGCAAAATTTCATTCAATTATTTTAATTTGTTGCTGTTTGTAGAACAGTAATTTTTGTATCAGAAGTATTTAGTAGGATGTGATTTTTACCACCACAATAAGCAATCATTCCATCTGTGATAATTACCTGGAAATCTTTATCAAACAATTAAATAATATAATTGATTAATTAATTTTAGCGAATGATATCATAGAAACGAATATCTTGTTATATAGAGTAAATTATTTATTATGAAACAGCATGTATGGAACAGCAGATAGCTGATAATTTCTATTGGATTGATAAAAAAATTTAATCAGGAAATTTTTTTTCGGATTGATTTAAAATGCTATACCGAAGAATAGTTTATGGATAGCATTAAGTTAATAATTAAAATGTTATGAATTTTTTCAGTATGACAACAATTTAATTTTTATGACTTATTCCAAGTTTTTGTTTTATTCCTTTTAATTATTTTAATCAGTTTTAATTTTCTTAATCGTATTTTTCAAAATTTCTTTGATAATTTTTTTATCACCTTCTTATACCTGTATGACATCATGAAATTGCTGTTTCACATTGGCACAATGCAAAACAATAATGTGTGATTTTGGAATTTCAAATTGTCCATTCAAAATTGTCGTATATTTTTTTCGCTTCTCTTTATGAGTTATTTGACAACCTTCACCAAGATATAATTGCACTTCTTTACCCTAAAAAGAATATCACTTCTACTAGACAATGATATCTTATCATATAGTATGGTAAAAAGAAAATGGTCTATACGGTATTTTTATACAAGATAGCATTAAATTTGCTTATCAAAGTTCGTTTGTATGGTAGAAATGTAATAGAAATAAATTTTACGATGCTATTCTAATTATCCACAGATGATATTTAGTAAAATTATCATCAGATCAGCTAAAAATGGAAAAGCATAAAGTTGAGAGTATTTTCCTGATTAGCAATGTTAGGATGTTATCACAAATGATAATATTATCGAGATTAGCTTTAAATTATCATGATTGTTGTTTGTTAATGTTGGAAAATTTTTAATTACTTCTTTTCCTACAAAAAATTTCTGCTAATATATTGCTAATTAATTTAATTAAATTGAAGAAAAAAAGTTTTTTTTTTTTCAATAGTTACATCAACAACAATGTTTGTATCGAAAGGAATATAAATGGGTATGGAAGACTGTGCGATAATTGATGTTTGATGATTAAATGTAATAAAGAGCATTGGTATTACTTCTCGAATTATCTGCAAATATTTCAATACTTTACGTAAGTACAAATTTAACTTAAAGTTTATAAAAATGAATAAAATAATGAAAACTAAAATACATTTTTATATTACTTATTGCTAAAAAAGAAATGAATATAAAATAATGCCCACATATAGCATTCATTATTAATTAACCTGAAATGCATAATAATCAGTTTTCTTCTGCTTTTTTCCATAATACCATATTGATACGGGACCTTCCGATATAATTTCATATGAGCTCTCATTCGGGATAATCGGGCATTTCAGTAATTTCAGATTTCGATTCATTATGAAAAACATCCTGTAAACTTTGATAGAAAGTTAAATTGAGCGGAAAATTGTTACCAGTTATTAGTTATGCAAACTATCGGTTATTAATTATTGACAAAAGTTGTCACTTTCACATTACGTGCTATTATCGGTTATCAGTTATTATCATCAGTTTATTAGCTAATTATTATCAATTTTAGTGGCATAACAAAGTATCATTATACAATGTTATGCTCATAAAATAAAATCTGCTGATAATTATCAATCAAATTGAACTGAACCTTCATTATCGTAGTAAGCCAATAATTATCGCAGTCTAATTTACGGTTATTCAATAACTATCTGTATTACTGAATCGGAAATCGAAAAAGGAAATGAAATCGGAAACCTTCTTCTTGCAGAAAATGCTCAAAGTATTACTTGAAGTATCCTGATGATATCAACTGACCGATAAACTTCTTTACAATGATTAAAAATGAAATAATGGAATATTGGATGGAATTTTAAAAAAAAGAATATATATATATATATAGAATTTAATACGAGCTAACACAATATTTCAATACAAGTAGTAATTAACAAGTGCTAGAAGAAAGTTCGAAATTATCAGAGTTATCTTTTTATATCTAAATGTTGCCAATTTATATCTGACTTCTGCAATATTTGAAAATACTGCATATAATAAAGGTATACCGTATACACAACTCTGCTTTGATGCTGTCAATTAAAACCACTGTGTAAAACATACTTAAAATACTGTATGAATCATACAGTATGTTATAGCCCAACCCTTCAACTAAAATACTTGTGGAATATAAGCAAAATATTGCATAAGGCATAAAGTGTATGCTTGTTGGTTAGTTCCCGCAATTAAAGTACTGTATGGAATATATGCAAAGTACTCTATGAACCATACAGTATACACATGCAGTATTCTTTTAGCAAAACCGCATTTTCATACCTGTTCTTTTTGGAAGGTTACGGTTAAATAAGAAACTGATTTTTCGTTTTTTTCTTTACTTAATTATTCATTAATTTATTAATATTGTGAATGAAATGATATTTTCAAGAAATTAAGAAAAAAACTGTTTAAAAAAAATACTTATCGAATTTGCAAGTTTAATAAAGCAGAATAATTAATGTTAATAATTTGGAAATAAGAAAAAAAAACGAATATTGTGAATAAAATTAAAATCAAAAAATTTCTAAAATAAAACGAATATTGTAATATAAAATTAAATCATGATTACTTCTATACACTTATATCAACACATGTAAACATCGTATTTATGTATGTGCATTGTATTATTATTATTATTGACTACTCTGTTGTTCATTTCAATGAATTGATTGTTGATAGCAGTATTATCTGCTGGCATCAATTTAATTAGAAGAAAAGCACAATTAAAATTAAAATGAAAAAATTACGGAATTCAAATTTCAAAATTAAAATTTGATTTAAAAATAAAGTGAAAAAATCACGAAATGAAAAATTGTAATAAATGATTGATAAATTTCAAATAAAAAAAATGAAAAAAATTATTTTAATTTTTGGTATTTCATCTTTAAACTTTGAAATTTCATCGCATTTTTTGAAAAGAGCGAAAAAAAAAATTTTTTTTTTCGTTCTATGAAATGAAATATTTTGTCGGCAATGAAGTAAAGAGAATGAAGAATGCTATTAGTGTATGATAGATAATATGAATTGCAGCTGCATAATGCAAGCAGAAAGATCTTTAAAAAAAAATGTAAATATTACAATTTACAATTTACATTTAATTTACATTCAATTTACAAATATTACATTCAACTTTAAAATGTGAATTTTAAAATTTCAAACCGAAAGTGTAAAATAATTTTAACTAAAATAGCAATATCTATTTTACTGAAATATCTAACATTAAATGGGATAATGCAATGTTTAAATATTTAAATTAAGAAAAATGTGATACAAAATTAAATTATAAATAAATTCTTCAATATATATATGCATATATTAGCAAACGAATTCCTTTTTTTCAATTTCAAATTAACATAACTTATATTTCCAAATGATAAAAGTAAATTGATAGAAGCAAAATATGATTATGGTAGTCGAGATTTTGTTTAATTACTATAATATTATGTTTTTTTCTTCTTTTTAATTTGAATTTACACTATTTACATCATTCGTACGTATTTTAGCTGCATATATCTGATTTAAAAGGTAAACAAGTAAAATTTGAAAAAAAAAGCTCGAATAATAAAAATACGCATGCAAAATTTAAAATAAAATCATAAATATTTAGCATAAAAATAAAACATACGAAAATTTTTTATGCTAATACGTTCGCTTAATATAATTGCAATTAATGATTTTATATTCATTTACATAGTAATTACTATCATTTTATTGATAATCTTTGTTTCAATTGTTTTATCCACTCTTTTTCTGTAATTAATTGCATAGTAATCACTATTGTAAAAATTTATTTCTTTTATATTTGAAAGTAAAATAAAATTGAAAGAATGAGGAAAAAAAAAGTGTTTTTCTCACATTTTGTTTACTTTCGCCAATTCTAATATGTGCAAAATCAATTTTGGTTTTTTCCCGAGGAAAAAAATAAAACAAAAAGCAAAATTCAAATGAAAAAAAAAGCCAAAAAACGAAAACAAAATTAAAACATATTACGAATATATATGGGAATTTAATAAAAAGCAAACACAAAGAAAAAAAATATTCCATGTGAAAAAAAAAAATCAAATTTTTTCCGTTTCTTTTTTCAAAAATGATGAAAAAAAGAGGGACTGAATAATGGATTTTTTTTCTTTTCTTTGAAAGAGTATGTAATTCACAAAAGTAAAATAAAAATTTGACTGTCATTTAAAAGATAGCAAAAAAGACGAAAAAAAAACGGGTAATTGAAAATTTCAAGGACGAAGATATATATATATATATATTTCATTTATTTATTTATCTAACTATTTACTTATTTATTTGTTTGGTTATTTAGATAAGGAACACTGGAAATTTTTAGAGCAATTTTTAAAATTTGGGAAAAAATTTTATAATTGTTCATTTTTTTTAGTGAACTATTCATCTCAGTGAATTAGCATATTGTGAATTGAAATGTAAATTTATTTTGGTTATTAGATATTGTATTTTCATATGAAGCTATCAGCAGGAATGAAAAGAAATGATGGAATAGAATAGAAATGAATTTGAAATGTTTTTCAAACAATTTGATCAATTATACCAAAGAAAAAAAACGACAAAGTACACTTAAAATATATTTATCCATTTTTAAAATGTCTAAAAAATTTTCCTGAAAAGAGAAAAAAATTCGGAAAAAGAACATCCGAAAAAAAAAAGAATCGAAATGTATTAAACAAATATATACTTTAAAATATTAAAATTAATTTGTTTTTTTTTGCATAAATGAATCATCTGATAAATGAAGAAAATGCAAAGTGAAAAATTCACAAAGAAGGAATTGTTTATCATTTTGTTTCATTTTAATCATATCTCCCAATATAATCAATCTTGTGATAAGTTTCAAAATGATTGATTATTTGAAATGTTCGTTACTAAATTCTTAGATTTGTAAATGTCGTAATCTGACAAGCGACATTTGTGCCCATAAGTAAAAGATTGTATAATTTTGTAACAAATTTAAATTTAAGAAATTTTTTAAAAATTTAGTCTTTGTAAACTCTTTGATGAAAAATTTCCCATTTTATAATTTATCTTTTAGGAATGGCTCATTTATAATTTATTGAATTAAATAATAAATTTTTGCAAAACAAAATTTGTTAAATTAAATATTATGTTTTTGTGAAATACAATTTATTAAATTAAATTTTAAATTTTTGTGAATAATTAAGCAAGTTATATCCTTCAACATGACATATATCAACCGTTAACTTTCATTAAATTTAATAATTATCATTTGTTTATTTCTCAAATATATGCATTTTTAAAATTTATTCATTTAACTTTAACAATTACGAATATTGCACCAAACAAATAAGTATACATAAAAACACATATTTCATTTTAAAATATTAAAACATTACGTTCTAATGATTTTATAGCTTACATATTTTCGTACTCGAAATTAATTATTTCCAATAATTTTTCCCTATCATTTCAAATTAGTAATACATTATTAGCACACAGATTTCTAATATATTCATGTATTTACATATTGTATTATTATGCATTATGCATTAAGTCGTGTTGCTTATTTAAACACGAAAAATAATTTGCATATCAACCATTTCAAATTAATGTCATTAACATTTACGCATGATGCATATATGATGCATATATATGACGCATGATGCATATATCGTTGAGATTTAGTAAACAATTATTTTAATAAATAAGTATTCTTATAACGAATATTAAATATTGAACAAGGTCAATTGGTCAGTGTGGTTTATTATTTCATTTCCTTTCATATCTATCGTACTGGTCAAGGACGATATTTTTCATGTCATTTTATTATTCTAAGAAATGACATAAAATTAATCGTAAATTGCATGTCAAATGTTAATACATCATGGCATATATTTATATTACAAACACATTGTATTATTAATATAAGTAATTGATTACCGCGATTATGAGTAAATAAATTCGTTTAGTATTTAGTTAAATGGTACATTGATTTATTTGAGTTTATCCGAACTCAAATAAATTTAATTTTAAGTCATTTTTGTGTACTTAATTTCATGAAATATATGTAGATGGTATAGGATTTCAAAAATTAAAAACTTTATGTATAAACTTACTTTGAATTGAAACATTTAGTGACTTGAACATATTGATTTTATTTAAATTTATCCGAATTCAAATACATCATGCATATATCTATATTGCAAAAATACTGTTTTTGTTAATATAAGTAATTAATTACTGCGATATCGTTTTATCAAATATAAATCATTTTTGTGCAATCGATTTTTATAAAACTTATTGATGATAGTATAAAAACTTTAAATCTTAAATGCTTCCTGTTTGAATTTAATATTGATTTAAATGTATGCAAATAATGTATTTTATGATTGTTAAAAGTCCTATGCGTTGGTCATTTTTTTTCCTGTATAATTTAAATAATATTCAAATTTATCATTTATTTATTTCTTCAATGTAATTTAGATCACAATACAAATTTATTTAAATCATATTCCAATTTATTTAAATCACATTCCATTTTATTACAAACAATTCTGATATATCAAAGTTTCAATTTCCTGTTTTTTTATTAATATTTTTTTGTTATTAATATTTTATTATTTATAATGCATTGCTCAATTTTTCATAGCCAAGAATAACTGAAGAAATTATCATTAAATTTAATTAAACAATTATAAATTTAGTAATGGAATTCTTTTTACAACAAAATATATTTTATAGAATGTGAAATAAAAATTGTAAGTGAAATAATTTCAGCATTCTATGAAGAATTTCATCATTTCCTGTACACATCTATATGCTATGTTAAAATTAAACTAGTAATTTGTTTATTTCTTATATTCCCATCGATTTATTGCTTAATTATTTATTTATCACAATTCATTTGTTTATTTATCATTCCATCACTTATTTACTCAGCATTCATTTATGTTTTTAGCTTAATTGTTTATGCATTTATTTATTCATTTATTGTTTAATTATTTGCGCATTTATTTATTCATTTATTAATTAACTGTTCATTCATTCATTCATTTATTTGCATTTTTGCTTAATTGTTTATTTGCTATGCATTCATTTAAATTCAAAAAAAATAAAATAAAATAAAATAGAATAAAATTAATTATCAAATAAATGGAATGAATAGAAAAAATATTTTTGTTATTGAAAGATGTAAGTAGCTATTTTACACTTTTTTTTTCCTTGCTTTAACTTATTTACAACAATTCAATTTTTTTTTTCTAGTCTATCATTATTTTTTCATTTTCATTCTATTTCTATCGTTACTATTAATACGTCTTTACTTAATTGTTTATTTCATTTCTTGTTGTATTTTCATTTAACTAATTATTTCTTTGTTTCTCTTTTATTTGGTTATTCATTCTTCATGTTCACTATTATTTGTTGTGCTTTTGCTTGTTTATCATTCTGTTATATTTTAATTTTACTATCATTAAATTTGCTTATTTCTTATGCTTTTTCTTTTTTAGTTAACATTCAATGTATTGTACTTCCTGACATACAATATTCCCGATTAGTTGATTATGTCACTTTTTAATTGTCACAATACATGTCATCAAACGTAAACAGAGAATAATTATTATAGAAATATTGACGACCAGTTTTTTTTTTTTGCTTTTAAATTAAATTTTTTCGTTTTTTTTTCTGCTTTCTATCGATAAATTAATCGAATAATGTCATAATGTCAATAATGCTTAAGATTTTAGTGGAAATATAAAATACTTATTCGTACACTTTTATTAGTTACTATCCTATGTTACACTTCATTAAACATTTTAGTTACAATAATTGAATGATTAATTAACACATGGATGAATCATTAAACAATAAGTAAAAATCTTAACTAACCAAAAAAAAAAGTTGACCAGGTAAAGTAATTGATTTGATTAAATATACGTACCCAGTCGATTATTTGTTTATTCATATTGAAATTTTCAGCATTTAACATAATCTATATCGCAGGCATTCTTTTAATTTGTTAACTTTATGAATACTTTTGAAAATAAACAATTGAAGTAATATTAAAATTAAATGATTAAAATAATATTAAGATGTTAAAATTTTTTTAAAAAAGAAAAAAGATGTCAAAAATATTTTTTTAAAAAAGAAATATCAATACCATTGTCTAAAAGTATCATTGACGTACATTTGATTATCAACCTGAAATTATTATCCACATTTTCATAACAGAAGTGAATACTTTAGCAGCTATTCTAATTACAATCATTTTTATTCTTTTGAAGATTATTTTTGTTTTTCAAAAGAAAAAAATTTAATATTTACTTTAATCACTCAAATTTCGATAATTTTAAATAATTATCAGCGGGAACTTTTGCATAAATTTTAATTATCAAAAAAAAGAGAAAAAAAAATCTTTTCATTGATTATTTTCGAATTTTTTACAAGAATTATTTTTGATGAACAAATGCTACATGTTTGTTTGGCTAATTAATAAGGAAATAAGCTTTCAGCTTATAGTACTTCAATCTTGTTTTATTAGAAAATAAGCTTTCAGCTTATAGTATTTCAATCTTGTTTTATTTTGTAATTAAATTAAAAATCTTTCATTGATAAAAATTTCATTTATAGATTATTGCTAAAAGAAAAAAAAACCGGATACTTTATACATGCTTCACGTATTATTTATATGGAATTAGATGGATAATTTTACTTTGAAATATTGCAAACATTCAATTTACCATTTAAGTTAATTTGATTCAATTTAATATATGAAAAAAAAGAAACTTTCATGATATCCTATAAATACACTGTTGACACAATTTAGTTAATATCACTTATCCAATGATATATGTGTTAAAAAATACAGTATTCAAGATACAGTAAGATGCAGATACAGTAGGGTACAGCATTTTAATCATTTTTTTCCGCACAAAAGAAGAAACTGAAAAATTGTTATATTTTTAATTTTCGGAATCAAAGGAGTATAAAATTTTTTTGTAGTCCTGGGATAATTTGTCATCCGTTAGAAACATTTACGGAAAGAACCATTTGCCGAAGCAGAAATAATTTTAAAAAATGGGAAAAATTTTAATCTTTTTTCTAGAGAAACAACAGAAACTCAGAAACTGGAATAAATTTTCATCTTATATTCGGCAAACTGGAATGAATTTTCATGCTTATATAGAATCAGTAAAGACTGTAGATACCTCCTCGTCTCCCGATAAACTCGGGAATTATAGGTATTTGAAAAAACTTCCTTTAAATTCCTCATTTGAAAATGCATTTGCAAATATTTCTTATTGAATATTCGAACTTATTAAAAAGGTTACTGGAAAATAATAAGTGGTATTCAAACGATTTTTTCTCTTTTTTTTCACTTTACCAATTCCATTCGCTTTAATTAATAATGTTATCAAAAAAAAAATAAATGAGAAATTAGAAAATATTTTTAATTAATTAAAATTTGTATTGAAATTTAATAATGAAAATAATGACAAAAGAGTATTCAGAGAAAAAAATCTGAAAAAACTGAAAAGTATTTCTAATTAATTAAAATTCGTATTAAAACTTAATAATGGAAGTAATGGTGGAAGAGTGTTTATGTGTATGTGAGGGAAGGGAGAGAGAGAGAGAGAGGGAGAGACAAGGAAAGGAAGACGAAAAACATGACAAATGCATTTCCCTCATTATAAATCATTGAAATTACTATTTATTTATGAAATGAATAACAGCTATAATTAATGAAGTAAGGGAGAGGGAAAGAAAGAGAGAGAGAGAGAGAGAGAATGAAAATAAAAGAGAAATTAATCATTATTATTTATTATTGTTATTATTGATATTTCATTGAAAAATTTTGCCAATAACATTTTCGCCTTTTCGTTCCTTCCAAATCGATCCGATCGAGTTCGTTGACTTTTGTTCATTACTCATTCGTCGTGTTGTTGTCAATCGTTATTTGATGAATATATTTCAAATGTCCATCTTTTCCAGTCCCCTTCCATCCTCTTCATCCAACCTTCTCTCTACGACACTCTGTAGATCTCCAATGTCATCTTCTTGTCATCTTTCCATTCCCCGCCCATACATTCATCCTTTCCACTTTTCTCATATTGATAGCAAGCAATTCTCCATCTTCTTTCACTTTCACACAATCTGTCTATCATTTACATTAATATTATATGCTATCATTTGTAATTAATGTAACTCTCTAGATCTCCAATGTCATCTTTCCATTCTTTCCTTTTCCAAAAAAAGACTTCACTGATATTTCATTTTTTATATTTTCATTTCAAAATATTTAAATTAAAAATCTTTTTCTTTTTATATGCAATGAAAAAAAAAGAATTTTGTTATCAGTAATATCAGTAAGTGTTAATTGTCAAAATTAATTATTTATATTTAGGTTATTACTTTTTCTTTTTTTTTTTTTTTTTGTTTAATAAATTTGTTATATTTTTTTTCTCTTCATTTTAATTATTATTTGATAAAAGTTTGTATAAATTAACAAAAGTTATTGTAATTTGCAAAACATCAATTTAATTAACAATTATAGAATTTTAATTATGACATATTTAATTGCTCACATATACATATACATATATAAATTATTTAAGTATACGAAATTATTTATTTTTATTGTTGTCATTTTTGTTAATTTTGATTAAAAAATTTTGTAAATTATTTCGCTTAAAAATTTCTCGTAAATTTTTCGCTTTTTTTTGCATTTTTCTTTGCTTTTTTTTGCCTTCAAAAATTTTTGTTGAAAATTTATTAAATTTTAAAATACAAAATGTTTTGTAATAAGTCATTGTCAAGATTAAATGTTAAGGTTAACAAAAATCCTTAATGATTGATATTAATAACTATGTTAATTTATGACACTTTTCTCAATAAATAATGAGTGATAATATATGGATTTCCGGAAATTTTTGTTGTTTCAAACCGGTATTAGCTTTAATGCACATATATAGCTGATGTATTGTTAATAAATTATTCGGAATAATTCCATTCAATTTAATATATTTGATTATAACTCTCTTCAAGAAAAGCTTGTTTCATTAATTTTTCTGTTTCATTATTTCATTAAATTTTTATTCTTTTTTTCTTCATTTTCATCATTTCAACATTTTTTCTTTTTCATTTACTAATGATTAAATTTATTGAATGAATTATTACTCCGTTGGAAAATGGAAAACGTCAAACCGGTTCTATTATCCATTTAATACTTTCATTAAAACCGATTATAATTTTTTTTTAAACCATTCATTCATACTTTTATTATTATTGAATACATTAAATCATTTTAGTTTATTATCTATTTCTTGGAATACTATTTCCTGTATTAATGATCCAAAAAAAAAATCAGAAAGCTTTTCATTTTTCCTTACTTTTTTACGTTTTTCAATAAATGAATTGGTTTAAATATATATAAATGTCAAATAGGAAAAAATGAATTTCATAATCGATTCATAAAGAGAAAAAATTCAAACGGCAAATTGACAATAAAATGCCTAAACTTAGTAGATCCAGGTGCAGGTTAATTGAGGCCTGATCATATGTTAATTAATTAAATTAGGTATAATTGTTTTTCCATTATTTTTATCAGGAACAAAAATCTTCATCTAATTATGCAATCTATGATAATTGTTTTACTTTTGGTTTCACTAGAATTTGATTTTATTTAATTACTAAAATTTAATTCAATAATTAACAACGGATTAAATATTGATGATAATTACCGCAATCGTAATTCTAATTATAATTTTAATTACAATTACGATAATGATCATTCAATAAGTTCACATTTATAGATAAATAAATAATTGATCATATCGGTAATGAATGAATTGTTCTTTCGCTATTCATTAAATTGCAGACTTTTTAGCAATTTTTGAAAATTTGTTTACAATTTTTAATTTTAATACCGTAATTATTTTCGTATATTTCAGAATTTTCAAGATCTGAAAATCTTAAAAATGATAATGACAGCCTAAAAAGCAACGACAATTGTCCACCATTGATCATTCTTGTGAAATTGTTTGGAATGTTAAAAGTTATTTCCGGCAATTACATTTATTGACGAAATAATTTGAAAATTTTTGCTGTAAGATTTATGCGTTAAATACTATGCGCTAATTTACAATTTCAGGTTTTTTTTTTTTTTAAGTGCAAAATGAGCTCAATTTGACCTCATTTACTGACCTCATTTAACTTATGCATCAGTTTTTTTTGTGTGTTTTCGAACTATAATTGCTATTATCATAATGCGAAATTATAAGACGATTAAACTGAAATCAATTTGATAAAATCAAAACTAAAATTGATTTCAATTTAAATTTATTTCATCCAAATATTATTAATTTTCAGTAATAATACGCTAATGATAAGCTGTTATTATCTCAAAGATTATCACTAATTTTTTGCGAAAGTTTTCTTTTTCTTTTTTTTAATTTTGGAATGAAATACTGATTTGCTGATTTATGAAATGATATTATCTTGATGTGTTGCAAATATTTTCACTACGTTCCATGGGCTTCACTATTTGCTCTTATCATTTCCATTCTTGGCTCTGTCATGTTTATCATTCTTTTCGATGGTGCATTACAAGGATTTGCTGAACAGGTTCTCATTTGTTTTAAAAGTTTTTAATTATTTTAATCGAATTCTTCTTCTGTTAATTTTTAATTTGCTAATGTTTTAATACTTTTTCAAAACTTTTTTCCCTTGAAGTTTTGTTTGATGATGCAATTTTACTTTTTGTTTACTTTTAATCTTTCAAAATTACCTTTGATTTTTTCGAATTTGCCATTTCCCTAATTAGTTTGATTGGCTAAAAATTTTAATTTAATTATTATTTCATTTTCTAAAATTGTATCATCATATTTTTTTTCAATTATTCTTGATGAAATAACTGAGAATAACAAATATTTATTAATATTTGCTATAACCGATACTTACCATTGGGTAAACATAAACGATCTCTATTATGCAAATGTCTAATGATAAGAATATTATTTTAATGAAAACCTGAAATAAGACCTATTTGTAGCCTGAAATATACAAAGAAATTAGAATTTGAAAGAAATAACCTGAAGTATAACCTGTTTCTGATCTATTTCTACTCGATGATATTGTAAATAAGATAGAATTTAAATTATATAACATAGGAACCATTTCTGATTCTAAATTATGTAAATGAATTATGATTTCAATTATGTAGTCCAAAAGAAAACTTGTTTTTCAATATGCAGTCAAATTAGAATTTAAACTGCATAATTTAAGGTAAGACTAATTTCCAATACAAAACATTTACACACGCATACAAATTTAAATTCTAACTTGATTACGCATTTACTTAAATTATATAATAGAATTTGAATCATATAATTTAAATGAGGCTAATTTCCAATATAAAATATTTAGGCACATTTATATATGTTGGAATTATTTTTAGCTTAATGTATTAGTACCAGTGGGTACATTTTCGAAATTTCGATGGCTTCTTATCATCATTACATTACTTCTTATCATTGCCGTTATTGGATTTCTATTTGTTGGAGCAGCTGCTACATCTGGTAATTAATTTAATTAATAAGTTTTAAAATATGGCAAAAATTTAGCTGATAAATGCAGGAGTAACAAGAGCTACAAGAAAGTTTTTAATCCAAAAATTTAAAAATTTCGAAATAAAAATAAATCTTTCAATTATTATGTAATTAATTTTATGCATAATTTGGTTGATGAAAACGAAAATTACATTCGATTATTTCATCTTTTCTTTTCCTCTTTGATTATAAAGAAAAGAAATTTATTTATAAAAATTAATATTTTGAAAATTCAAATTAATAAAATTTTTAACAGAACTTTTTTTCACTTTCTTTAATTAATGGAAAAAAAATGTTCTTGAAATATTTGAAAAAATTAACAATTTGATTGGATTACAATGAAATGGAATATAATTAGCCGCTGAGAAAAAAAAAAATTATGGCCAATCTTTAATTATCATAAAGTAGTAGGCCGTTTCTTTTGGCCAATACTAACTAAACATCACGTTTTCCCACAATTTTATAATTACACTACTATTGTAAATTGTAATAGTTTGGTGAGAAGGTCATAATTTGCTAGAAATAATGGCAGTATTGACCTTCGATTTGTATAATTTCGAATTTGTGACCTATTCTGATGCATCATATTTATTCATACTGGATAATGATAACCTCTTCCTTATCGATTATCCGATTTATTCTTTTTTTTTTCTTTTTTGTCATATTTCATGAAGGTCAGCAAGAAATTATTCGACTAATTCATTATTGCATTAATGAGGGGAAGGTGACTCCTCAAAATGACTTTTTTTTCCCCCTTTTTTAATTGTTAATTAATACACTTACTACGATCCATTTACTGAACTTCTTCAGTTTTTCGTTTTTACAAATTCTTTAAAATATTTAAAAAATTAATGATTGAAGTATTTTATTATTGTTCATTTCAATTTTTTTTCGGCATCTTTTTATGTCAAAATTAATAGAATGAACAATTTCGATAATTCCTTTTTAATTAGTTAATTAATTGTCATATTTGATAAACATCCTATTAACTAATCCACATGCAATTTTTGATGAATAATTTACTGTATTTGATATTAAATATGCTACCATTAATCTATGTTATATTTACTATCTTATTATGATTTTTTTGAATCGTAAGTTTAAAAAAATCTTTTAAAATTTTAAATTGATTTTCTTCATCTAAAACAATTAATCAAATAATAAATTATTTGCAAAAAGAAAAAATAAAAACAAAGATAAAGGAAAGAGTGCGCTTAACATAAAATCAAGAAAGTTTAAGAATTTCTAAAAAAAATAAAAAAACTTTTGCAATTTTTAACACAACAACTTGATATAGAATTATCTTCATTTGCATGAAAATAATTAAATATTTATCGATTTTATGAAATTCAAGCTTTCAAAAAAAAAAAACTTTCAAAAATAAAAATAATTTTTTTATTAAAAAAAATGAAGGCGAAACAAAAAAAAAAGAATAAAAAATTTTGTATTTCAGTATCAGTTCGTTATCACAAAAAAGCAGATATACCAGATGAACGATCATTTCTTATTCGAACTGTTACATCACCATGTATTCTTGGCTTATTATCATTGGTACTTAGTACTTTAGGTTCATTTTTCTCTTAAATCATCTAAATTTAGATCCTTTTAAATTATTTAATTTTCCTTCGCCTTTTTTTATTTCATATTCATCTTTATAGATAATTAATTGATTTTTGTTTTTCTTTCAATTAATCAAATTAATTTTTCTGTTCTTTTCTTGATTAAATTATTTTCGTTTTTTTTATTTTTATTTTTTAAAAATATATCTCAAATAATCGTTTTTTATTTGTATTTTCAGCTTATCATTGATACTTAGTACTTTAAGGTTCTGGTTAACACTAATCACACAATATGAATATATAATTTTTATAAATATTATGACATATAACATGAAAAATGTTATCAGTATATAGTTTTTATAGAAATTGTAGTTTTATCACATGACGTATAATATGAAAAATGTCACAAAAAATAAAAATCTTAATAAAACATTAAATGATAATTAATTAAATGATTGATAATTAAAAGTTAGTCGTTAATTAATAACTAATTACTAATATTTGAATGATTAGTTCTTTTATAAAATATTTGCAGTAGTATTTTGGTGTGCAATTGTATCAATTAATGCCGTATTTGCATCATTTTACATCGTATTTATTAGCGCTATATACTCATTTTGTAATATGGTAGATAATCAGTGCTTTGATTTCACCGTATTACTACCTGCTATTATCAATCGCATTAGCAATAAGGTAAGAGAGTATTTCATTTTTTTTATTTTTTATTTTAATTTTTAAAAATATGATAATGCTGAAATTTTTTAACCAATAAATGAGTAAATGCATAAATAAATCTTGTTATAAATCAAGATTGTTTATCGAATTCATTGCATATTAACTTGTAATATGTAATAAAATTTTGTATTCTTTATAATTTTTTATGCCAATTACAATTTTTCATATTATCTTGCATATTTTTTGATATATTCGACAAATCATTATGAATCATTAATGTGCAAAAAAAGTAGCTTATTTTATTATACTGACTTATTAATATTAGCATTAATTGGCAGGATTAGTTAACTAGTTCAATTATTAAATAAAGCACAGGCTAATTTATCTATTTATTTCTTTTTAAATTATATTGTGATATACCTTAGTATGTTTGAATTGATGCTTAAAAAAAAAGAAAAAAACAAAACAAACTCTTGTTAAATTGTAGAAAGTGGATTTGAAATTTTGCAAAGACAAAAAGAAAGCATTATGCGCGGCTGAAAATAATCAAATATGGCCATTTATTGGTGCTTTATTATTTTGTTTTCTTACTCTTGCAGGATTAGTCTATTTTCTAATGTGTATGAATGCTAATTACACAAGGTTTGTTTAGTAATTTTAAATGAAAAAAATTATTTTTCACTTTCTAAGTTAATTACATAACTAAATTTACGTTTGTTCTCATTTATTTTACATGATAAATAGGCAAATTTGATCAAAACAAATCAAAGGTCAAAATTTCGAAAATCTTAATTTGAATAAACAAATAATAAATTTCCTCTAAAAAAAAACAATTTTGAATTAATAATTTATTGGTGACTCTTACAGTTTCCTTCTTTTCACAGTCTATGAGATTTGTCAAAAAACAAAAAAAAAAGGAAAAAAAGAGATTAATAAACAAATGATCTCTTTCAGATCACATCAAAGAAGTCATTTTTGGTCAATTAAAAATAATTTCATCGCTTTAAATAATTAAATATGGCATTCCAAAAGTTAGTATACCATAAAATTAAAAGAAGTGGAAAAAATTTAGGATTCGTTCGGAAAGACGAGCACGTAAAGGTGAGCATTATGCGATGAATCAGGGTACGGTTGATTCGAACTCATTCATCCTTACAAATATGGGAAAATAGATGAAACAAATTTGTAATCAATCTATGATATTAAAAGGATTAATAAACAAATGTGATAATAGTAATAACAGCTTGTCAATTACGCAAATGTGATAATAACTTATCAACTAATGCTTTTTTTTCCGTTAAATGCTTCTCGTAGTAATACATTTAATATGACACAATGAGACAATAATATGTCAATACACAATAATATGGCATATCTCTATAGACCATCATGAGAAAATAATGCATTACTGCATGATTTGAATGATACTTATGACAAAATTATGATATTAAAAAATTATGACAAAGACCTCTGCTAATATGCAAAATGTTGAGTGACATTGGAAAAGTTAATCGAGATGTACGGATACATCACCTGTATGATCCAGAAAATACAAAAAGAGAACCAAAACCCGGAAGAAAAAATAGATACGAGTCCGCCAAAACATAATATCGACGTGTTGCTATAATATATTGCTAAGGTGAAAGATAATCTATAGGATATTACGATTACCGGTAGATCTTATATACCACCAAGAGACCTCGGAAAATGATACATTTAGTTAAGATTGAAATATGTAGATACGTGACATGACAGCAAATACAAAGGATGGGTAATCGTATCACAAAACAATTGCCCTATTTTAATACTTCGGCGCAACATATGAGCGCTTCACGTACCTTGTCTCATTGTCAACTTTCGTTTTTCGAGTTGCATCTTATCTAATGCATATTTCCATACGATTCCTGACCGTCAATCTCAACTACTACAATACAAGAACTTCTGGTGAAATAACTCCATCCTCTCGAATTAATTTTACTACGGGAAATCTCCCGGGAACGCAAAAAAGAAGCAAATGATAAGGACGAAATTGTGCTGCATTTTATGATCCGTTTCCAAGACGGAATTCTTATTTAAATTTTTTATGCCGGATGGAGTGTTGACTTAGTGTGAAGAGGTTTGGGAGTCGTAGTGTGTTGGTCGTACGTGTCCTTTGCTTTACACACGTCCACGTTCGCTATACTTGTGAGAAAGTGTTTAGATGTAATTCACATATGAAATTTTAGATAACGTTGCATAGTTAAATATGAATTCTGTAAATCGATAGCATAGGTAAATCCGTGAAACTCCGTTCTATATCTATTGGAAATTACTTATAATTGAAGGGAATTATATTATTTATAAGCTAATCCTGCAGCAACATTCCAATACTAACAATAAATTTACGAATTCTCCCGTCTCCCTTGGGATTTCTTGGGGAATAGTATGGATAACTTGCTGTTTCTTTTTTTTTTAATGTTGAGATGCATTTTGTTATAGACTTGATTATTCACAAGGCTGCTTGAAGACTTAATGTTTAATTTTGAGTGCATTGGTAATAAATTTTGCTTATTTCAAGAAGAACGAACTTTACGTTAATCTCCGATTAAATGGTAGCAATGGGATGACCATCGATCTGTTATTCCATTCTTTTTGCTATTATCATTTTTTTTTCAGTTAATAATCTAAGTTTAGCAGCTTTGTGATCAGTACTGAAAAAATATATTATTTCCTATTCCACAGAATTTTTGGATAAGCAATTTATGATTATTATACCACCAATCGTAGTTAAACAGTAGTAGTAACTGTAACTATATTCAGATTATTATTTTAATTATTATGATTGTTTTCAGCAGAACAATTGAGAACCGAAATCATCCTCATAATTACCAATATTTTCATGCCTACGATAAAATCGTACGAAATTTTTGATAGCCATTATCACTTTTCGTTATATTCTAACACAAAGCTTTTTCCATGTTTATCCCGATTTCATAATCATCGTCATTTCTCATAATTATAATTGAACAATGCGAATAGTTTCCTTATTCCTAATCACTATTTCACTGTCATTACCGCTATGTTATTGATCGTAATTAAATCACTAATATGATCCTTTATCGTCCTTATTACTACAGTTGGCTTCCGGTATTGCTCGATACATTAGCGTGCGAAGACCGGTTTTGAGCAACGTTCATATTTTGTGAGGTTATGCGTAAGGATTCCAACATATGGTAGAAACCATCGGTTTTGGTTTGGAGGACGGGAATTAGACGTTTATACGGAAGTCGTAAAGGAGTTGGTTACTACTGTGCATATATATATATATACACATATATATATATATATATATATATACATATATACATATATATATATATATTTCGCGTAGCATATATATTGGCTTATCATCGTTATGGATGATCAGTACAATCGAGAGATGCAGGAGGATGATTCGGTAGAATTGAAATGGGATTCCGATAGTAGCAAGAAAAGACGATATGCTGCAAAACGTGGTATGCACTTCTTTTTGCGGATTTTTTTTCTTCTCACTCTTCTAAACAATATCGGGAACTCACTGAAAATCATGTGCACTTACATGGTCTTGGATTGGGAATAGCAACTTTTGATCGAACTGAAAAATGATTTTGAGAAACGCTCAACAAACTGAGGAGATAGAGGTTGCTAATAGCGAAAATAAAGAGAGCCATTTTTGCTGCTCAAAGCTAAACTTGCTTAGTGCAATTGTTTGTCAGGTAGCATCCGTGGTTCTGGTTAAACAATCATGTCGGATTGGATATGGTTACCACACATAGGAGGAACAGTGAAAACTATCATATATATCAGATGGTGAATATTAGCATGAAGATTAGCATAACCTTTGTTGAAATTCTGTAAGAGAAAACTGATATTTTACATACAGCAAACATTTGGTTGTTTAGCATTTGACCCGAGTAATGGGATATATATATATATATATATATATGCATACTTTTTTCAGCGTTCTTTGTCCAATGATTCACATTGTTCTGCACCATCATCATCGCCGCATTCAAGCCCCATTGATGCATCAATGCCCACTGATTTCAATTCTGGTGAATTGAACGACGCAATTCGAACATACAGTCGTTGCAAGAAGTTGAACTTTTATTTAATTTCTGGACTTTTTTGCAAAAAATCTGCATGATCAAATTTGATATAAGAATAATATTGAGTAAGAGCTGTATGGGATTTGCTTAATAATGTGCAAATGCATGGAAGTCAATATGTTATAAATAAGCTATTGAAACCCCAGATAAGTGCGTATTATAAAAGCTCGTCTATGCAAAGCCAAACCAGTCGTAATTTTTATTATCCTTAATAGACTAAAGCAGATATGTTGAGCACTGAATAAAGTATTGGATTTCTTTAGAATGAAGGTAAGGTTAGAACGCCAGTAAGAACTACACATTTCCACAGTGAGATGTTGCCAGACATCTTTCTGAATGATTTGGTACTTTTTGTAGTGATACGCCACCAAGAAAGTCAGATGATGAAAATGGGGATTGGTGGATACAGCTTGATGAACTGCCAACACGAGATGAGGAAAACGATTCACCTTTACTGGTAATTTTGTATATTCGAACATTGAATTAGTATCTTTCACTGGAGCCTTAAAACTGTTTTTTTTTTCGCTTTTTTTCTTTGTTTGACATGAGATTCATTTATTGCATGTTTTACTCATTTTACGTCTTGTTTTTTGTTTTTTCGTTTTTTTTTTTTTTTTTTTTTTTTTTACGTTTCGGGAACTGGTAGGTTAGCATCATTTTTTGATTTGACATATTTTTCTGACTTTGAGACTTACGCGATGATGTTGAGTAATGAGGTGGGACAGTTCATTTTTTGTTTATTCTTTGGAGCTCATCCGGCCTGAACTTAGTTTAATTCGTTAATGCAAGATTATTAATACTTTTTACACCTGATTTTGGGCAGCGTTTATCTAAATGACAGGTTAGTTTTACAGGAGTTTTGCGAACATCACTGAAACATGAAAAAAAGCTAAAAGTTCTACTGGTGTCAAAACATAATTTCTGAGATTTCTGGACAGCACAAATATGCTGATATGTAGGCTAACCAAAAGTGTATCTTAATTCACGGGTTATAATTTTAACCACACGGAGTCTTAACGACAAATATCACTATGCTTCTTCAAAAGACATTGACGACCGTTTCCAGGACTATTAGAAAGAATAAATCACGCATCACATGAACGAGCGATCGGAGGTAGGAGGTCTCAGTAATTATAAAGAATAAGGAATATCAAAAGACTGTTAATAAAAACGAAAAAAAAATATTGCAGATTCGAACATCAGTGAGCCCAGTTTTCGCTGAATCGATGAGTTCCAAAAGTGAGCTAGAAGATGTAGTAGAAAGCGTAGAAAGCCCACAGACTAAATTTGATTTGGAAGATGACGGGCAAACACCATATCCATCGACACCATCGAAACGCCAAAATGTGGATTGTTTTCATGAAAATCTTGAATTCTCGAATATACCAGAAATACCACTGCCATCAGTTTCTCATAGTATGTTCACCATTTATTGGTTTATTAGGTCAAATTTTGGTGCGTTCTAACGAAGTGCATACATGAATGGAAATTTTGGATATGTGACTTCTAGAAAGATATGAATTAAAACATTTCGGATTATTTTAAGGACATCATATATAAAATGATTGCCCATATCACATTAAGTCAGTGAGAGTCAGTCCTGTAACTGCATTAGATTATGATAAATTTAATTGACAGTTACTTAGTCATGGTCGTAATGGAAAGTAGTTTTTAACGATCGACTTTGGGGAAATAGACTTATTTGAAATTATACTGTCTAAATAATATGCTGTGAATAAGCTCGATTCGTTTACCTCTTTTACATCTCATTTCTAGGTGATGGAAGTGCATGGAATATTCCGGAATGCTTATTTGTAGAGCAAAGATATTTTGCAACGTTCTTTCATTCTTGTTCTCCTGAGGTCTAATTGTAGTCTTTCCTTAAAGGTTTCAGATTATGAGCTCTCTCAGTTACCGTTTTTGGACTAAACCTTCTTGACATTCTTTAGTTGCTGACTTCATAGCTTTCCGAAAATCGTGTGTACATTATGGCTATTTTCCCTCTCTATTTGCTAATTCGTTTTTCTCCCCCTTCTTTTGAATATTAAGCATTACAAATCTCAGGATTTAGTGGTGTTCTTGTTTAAATTAAATCTGTAATCCTCGCAATTTAATTTTATCTTGGCGATTTGTTAATTTACGATGAAGAAATCTTCCGTATATTTTCACTTTACAGTTCATTATGCAACAAGTCAATAATCAACGGTTAAATAAAATTGTTGATTGACTATTAAGAGCACAAACCTGTTACCTCATGTACTGCTACGTTTGGCTGCGGTATCTGAATAACTTAGGGAAAGGATATCCAATAATGAATATTAAATCATTAAAAACAAGATAAATGACATGAGATTTATCGCAAGATTTCAGACAGTCCAGCTGGTAGAGCAATGTCAAGCTCGGCTCCGGCATCCACCGTCGAGTCGTCATCTTCAAATATTTGTGATCCTTTGCAACGGCCAAATACGTTTGACGTTAAGATATCACCATCAGCACATGTTCAGTTAAATGCTGTTGCAAATGAAAGGCCAAAAGAATGGGAGGATTTCACTGAATTACCATCTGGAATGTTGACTCGTTTATTTGATCAGCTACATCGTACAAGGTTGTTTTCCTCTATAAAATGATTGGGATTTTAATTCTCATATGAAGTTTCTCGAAAATAAAAGGCGAGGTAAGATGAGGGACAAAGAGATTAAAATGGAAGGAAACATAGCTGCTGAATACGAAACGTTGGAAAGAAAAACATATTCCAGAAGGCATACGCAATATGATGAACTGTGAAATAAAGCTGGCATACCTTAATGAACTGAATAGTTGAATTTTATTAATTTTTTGAAATTAGAAATCCTGCCACTTGAATCATACACTGTTTACGTCTTTCATCATATTGTTATGTTTGAAGTTGCTTAATTCTGGTTTGCTTTTGCAGGTGGGTGGTCCCCGTGTTACCCAATCAGGAGCTGGAAGGACTTATGGAAGTTGCAATTGTATTAATAAAACGAGGTATTTGTTTTGGCATTAGATATTAATACTAAATAATGAGGTTTTCTTCGCAGTATATTTTTAAAATGGTGCAGTGAAAAAGAGGAAGATAAGATATAGGAATATTTGAACTAAGTACCAGCTGTATTTGACTGCTTGGTTAACTGTAGAGTACTGGGATCTATAATTCTTGCAAACGCAATTGTTATTCTAGTTATATCGAAAACATCATGTTGAAAATCTAACTGATATTGAGTTAGCTCAATAGGATTCTCTGCTGGGAATAGCAATATTTAACATTTAACAGCATTGCAGGAATTGATAAAACGTCGAAATTTTTCGAAGGTTTCCTCGAAAAAGGATTGCTAGTTGCTTTTGATAAGTTGATGAATGACGAGGCGATGAAAGACTGGAAGATCGAAATCCATGTAATTTCTCATAATGATATGGTTTTTTAATTAGGTTTCAGTTCTGCATTTTCTCGAGTTTTAACGAGTTTTAACTTTATATTCAATATTTGAAAGTATGCTAAAATTAAGTTGTGAAGAAGTTCTTATGGAGAGTCACCATAATTGACTTTGGGGAAAGAGATGGAATTGCAGGGATGCCTTACAATCAGAAAAAATGTAAGCAGAAGAAATACTTTATACGATAGAAATAAGTTCCCATTACCCTTAGGGAATTCCAAATGCATCTTGGGAATATTTTTCGTATTAAAACAGTAATGTATTTTTAAAAGTCAAAATGTTAGGTTGAAGGGCAATAGTTTCAGTTAGAATGATCTTACGGTGATTTATCAATTAAGCGGTTCTTTCTTATTCAGTATTTAAGAGTGTTGAATTTACCTTATCTTTTTAGAATTCTCATGATCATGACCCTTTTATTTCCAAATTTATCAATGGAAGATTTGAAAACGAGTACTGATATATCTTTAGCGCTTTCGTGTTTTTGCACAATTTCCGCAACTTTTTATGTGCTTATTCTTTAAATGGTTTAATGCACGAAATGAACACGGAAGCATGAATTTTTTTTATATAGAAAAAATTTGAAATTTGGATTACAGCGATTCATTTGGCTAAGTGTTGCACGATTCCTCGTAATGTTCACGGAGAAAATGCGGCAAACACTTGTAGCAGAAGATTTTCATCATGCGTACTGGAAAATACTGCAATACACCATGTCCAGCAATAGTCGGTATGCTTTAAAGCTGCCGAGTTTTTTGTTCAGTTCTTTGAAGTATGTTCTTTGTATGCTTTTTTTTTCCGTATTGCTTTTTATCTGTTGACATATTATAAGGAGGATTTTTTTCATCTTTGGTTTCTGTCCATCACTCTTGAATTTTGTCTTCTTTTACATATCAAAGTAGAAGTCCTAATATCCTGTTTTTTATCAGACATGCTTTAAAAAAGACTTAAACTTTTTTTCAAACTTAATGTTCCAAAAAAATAGGTTTCAATTTCAAATTTTGGTAGGCGTAAAAAATTGTGCGTAAAACAAGGTTGGAAAAAGGGTTCTCGTGGACGTTGATAATTTTGGTGAGCTCTAGGAATTTGAAGAGATTGGATGATTTGGAATTTTCAGCAGAAGAATTAGATTACTGATATTAACTTTGCTTTTTTTTCTACAATGCTCTTTTCTGTTTT